>NW_023662338.1:15000-16281 GCF_015228065.2 Penaeus monodon | reverse complement strand
TTCTCCTCTTGGTTCCATTTCTCTCTCCTCTCTCTCTCTCTCTCTCCTCCTCTCTCTCCTTCTCTCTCTCTCTCCTCTTATTCCCCCTCTCTTCTCTCACGCACACGCCCACAGATCATACTATTATCCATGTGTCTCCATGCTGTCTGATCTCGTCCACCAACCTGTCCATCGCCATTGTAAACAAGAAAGGCCTCAGAGCCAATACCTGATACAATCCTACCTCCACTCGAACCGTAAGTGATTTCTACTGCACACCTCATCACTATCACACTGTCCTCATACATATCCCACCCCCATCACGTGTTTCTCTTTCTCCTCCTCCACGTGCATCTTTATCACTTTTGTCTGCTGTTCATCCATCCTAGCTCCGTCCCTTTGTCGATGGCCCGTCAGTACAAGGCCTCCCCTCGCCCTCAGTCTCCAAATTCTCCTATGGTCTGCCATAAGCTTGTTCCGGAGCCCTCGCCACCCTCTCTTCAGACTTCCCGATTCTTCTATTTTTTCTGCCGTCGTCCTGGTCCATATACTTTCCTGGACTTCCTCACTCCACCACCAAACCGCTCTCTCTCTTCATTCCAAAAGGCACACTAAGTATTTTCCCTGTTGCCTTTCTCATCCTTTCTGCAGAAGTTACCTCACTCACCCTACACCTCTACCCAGCGCCTGTCACAACTTATCCCTGGATTTTACACATCTCTTTTCTTCCTTCAACCTTCACCATCTGATCCTCGGTTTATCACTATCCACCCTTTCACATTTCTCTCATCAACGCTTTGCCTACTCCTAAACTCATTTTTGCCTCTGTTCCCTTCACTAAATACCCGTCAAAATCCGCCTTTTTGTTTCCTCCGTAGACGCTATCATGTCATCTAACTCGCACCTGCTTCTTTCTTTTCAGTTCCTCACCTCACACCCTTCAAATTCCCTGCTTTACACACACCACTGTCACACGCTTTCTTCTTAATGTATTCTTCCGCCAGAGTTGCCCCTACATGATTTTCTCTCTCATCTACACCACGGTTGAGCATTCCCTCCCTTCCCCTTCCTTTCCCTGATTTTTCCCTTACCCTCTCTCTTTCTATTCCTCCTTCTTCTTCCCATTCCTTTCCCCTCAATCTCTCTCCTCTGTCTCTTCGGTTCTGAGTCCTTTCCTGTTGATCTCGTTTTAAAATCCCGGTTCACCCTCGCCGCTTTCCCAACATGGCGCCTCCGAACACAAGACCCGGATGATAATTCATGCATTCACGCGCTCTGCAAGTAATTACCGGCCAATTAGTC
>NW_023662338.1:0-5000 GCF_015228065.2 Penaeus monodon | reverse complement strand
GTCACTTAGGTTTGATCTCAGTGTGTGATTGTGTTAAAAAAACAAAGGTTGACAGGGAGAAGTTATGCAGTATAGAGTTAGTAGTGTGCGTTCGTAGAGTGGCGTGTGCTTGAATTTGAAAGAAAGCAACTTGTATGCAAGATGTGGGCGGGTATAGGGATGGGCAATAGTTACTCTGGCACTAATAGGTACACTTACTTTTAATAGTAACGAGGAAGTTTTGTTGGTGCTGCATAGAATGCTACAACCTGGTGTGTTGACGAGGGTTCGCAAAGAATTAGCGAGGCCGGTGAGCCGGATTGGGCGAGTGTGGCGGCATAGAGTGCGAAGATACATCTTCAGCGACTTTCGTCAGGGGGTAGCACAGGCGTGAGTGGTCAGCACGAAGTAGAAGGACAGACATGGTGGGGGTTTAGCGTGATCGAAGAGGATTTGGGTTTAGCGATGGCTGGGCGTTAAAAGAGGCGGGGAGGCACTTCGCGTGGATCGGCAACGGCGTCGGCGAGGAGCGAGGTGGTTAGGGCGAAATGCGTCGGCGTAGTGAGGTTCTTGAACACCGCTGCCATCAGATGTAAACGAAAAGGCCACCGCTGTCGCCAGATGTAAGCGACACGTGAGTTGGGAGCACCACTTCGCCAGATGTAAGCGAGTGGCCACCGCAAGCCACCAGAATATGAGTGACACAGGGATTAGAGCACCGCGTCACTAATGTGACGAGACGAGAGATGGCTTGGGTGGGTGAGTGAAAAGGCTTAGCTTGCTGGTTTTATTCTTGACGACAGATATGAGACCCCCCAGGGGACCCCCGTGTCCCCGAGTGGAGGACGAGGTGGTGGAGCTGGACCCTGTGTGGCTTGGGCCGTTTGCTGTGTCCCTCTCTGTGTGTCTCTGCCTTACGGACGTGTCCTTTTATGCGGCGGTTCCCTTCGAGGACGGATGTTTGTTCCTGTGCGGAAAGAGAAAGCCGGGCTGCATCTGCGTCCTGCCCAAGAAGGGCTGCGTGCTTGGACGGAGGTGTGAAGTGTACATCCGGCCTTGCTACGTATTGTTGACATATATATATATATATATACATATACGTATAAATGATATATATACACATTTATATATATATATAAAATATATATATATATATATATATATATTTTTGTTATATATATTATATATATATAATATATATATATTATATACATATATATTTTATATATATATTATATATATATATATATGTTGTGTGGGGTGTGTGTGTGTGTGTGTGTGTGTGTATGTATGTATATGTACCCCACACCCCACACACCACACACACACACACCCCACACACACACACACACACACAAACTAAAACACACACACACACACACAAAAACCCCACACACACACACACACACAACACCCCACAACACATATATATATATATATATATTATATTATATATATATAAAATATATATATATATATATCATATACATATATATAATATATATAATATATATATAAAAATATATATATATATATATATATATATATATATATATAAATATATGGGTGTGTGCGTGTGTGTGTGCTTGTTTGATTGTTTGTGATTATATGCATAAATATATACTTACACACTTACAATACAAAAGGAAAATAAATAAAGACTCGATTCTGTTCAGTATCGTATGCTGAATCGCAAAATCGAGGGAAAATTACGAAATGTTTTGTAAAATGATAAAACATTTAAGGATTCATGTTGAAGCTGAATCCGTCATAATGTTCTCTGTCTTTCGTTTTTGCAATATTTGTTGCAACAAACTGCCTTTTTGCTGCTGTTTCATTTTAAAACTTTTCATTCCATGGGATTTATTAATCCCTGCCGCTTTTATTTTGCGATTGAAATTTCATTTTCAGTCCTTTTTTGTTTTAATTTTACTTTTTTTTTTTTTCGGGGAGGGGAAGGGTAAATAAGGATAGATAGGATAGTAAAAAGGTATTGCTAAAGCCACAAAGACAGTTGATATTAACCGTTAAACTCAAGATATTATACATACACACGCACATACACACACACACACACACACACACACCACACACACACACACACCACACACACACAAAAAAAAGCCAATAAATCATGGCAAACATATCATGTGTTATTTTTTAATTACAAAACAACAATTTCATGTATTACTTTTGGATGGCAAACCATAACAATTTCGTCTCTACACTACGAAAGAAATAAAATTGCAATATAGCTAAGGAGGAAAAAAGGATAAAGAGAGATGTTACAGGATGTAATAGGAAAAGATAATGAAAGAAATACATAGATTATTATTCAGTAGTGTGATTTCTCCCCATTTCACACACATACACACACACGTAATATTTTATATATATATATATATATATATATATATAACAAAATAGATAAAAAAAAAATAAAATATATATAATGATATATATATAAATTTTATAATTTTATATTAAAATATATATATACGTACATATATGTATATATTATATTTTTTTTTTTTTTCATATACAAAACTCGTCCGCTACCCCCATGGGATGCTTGCAACATACATTTCCAAGGGAATCAAAGACGTAAAGAAGTCTCTATATCTTAAATAGAAAACATTCAAAAGTTTTTTCTTTGACAGTGAATACATGATGTTTTTTCACAATCAAAAAGCATTCAGTTGAAATCGCAACACTCGTGGATACCTTATATAATTTTGAATACATTAAATTGCATTGTTAAAGGAACTGACACAGGAGAGCATCGCCTTGCAATGTATAAATGTATTTTCAAACGGAAAGATTATGAATAATAGTAAATATAAATAACGACGAAGATGAAGTGAATACATTTATAAAATATACATATAATGTGGGAGTATTGCTGCATATTATAAAAGCTAATATAAGTAATAACTGTAATGGTAATAATCATAGCAATACTACTAAAAATAATGATAATGATGATAATAACAACAAAAATAACAATAACGATAAAGACTAACTGTATTAGATATAATGATGATAATGAAAATAGTAATAATGATAACGGCATAATAATAATGATAATAATGATAATGATGTAATATATTCTTTATAGATTAGGTAATAACAAATAAATACTATTTATGGTGCTGATTATAACATAATTATTTTAAGTAATGATTATGAATGTTGGAATCATAATTATAATAATTAAAATATAATAATATAATGATGATGATAATAATAATTATCATAATTATCATTGTATTATCATTATTATTATCACATTTTATTATTATTATTATTTTTACTATTATCATTATCATTATTATTGTGTTATAATAATAATATAATAATAATAATTACTATTATTATTATTATTATTATTGATATTAATATTTCATAATAATAATAATAATAATTATTATTATTATTATTATTATTATTATTATTATTATTTTTATTATTATTATTATTATTATTTTTACTATCATTATTATTATTAATAATAACAATAATATTTCATCATCATCATCATCATTATTACTATCATCATTATTATTATTAACGTTTATAACAAACTTATAAAGACAGTTATTACGTAGAAAAAAATAATCATAATGGAATGGTGTTGAAAATTTCGCTTTCCCTGTAAAGCAAAAATGTTACAATATTAGCAAATTAACAAGCAAATTTGACAATATAGATTAAAGTAAATTTAATAAAAAAAAAATGAAGTAAATTTAATCAAGATAAAAAAGATGCATTCAAATCGGATTAAATTATCAACTCATTAGCGTATTAGATATTGTAATGATAGAATATGCGTGATAACAAAGGCTATCAAACGTGATAACAAAGGCTATCAAACTGACGAGTACGGAGAAAAAATATATATGAATAACTTCATTGCGAGTTCGTTCCTCTCTCTTTGTCTGTCTGTGTTTCTTTTATGCCGGTCTTCTTCCATCTGTGTGTGCGTGTGTGTGTGTATTTGTGTGTGTGTGTGTGTGTGTTGTGTGTGTGTGTTGTGTGTGTGTGTGTGTGCTTGTGTGTGTGTGTGTGCCTGTGTGTATGTGTGTGTGTGCTTGTGTGTGTGTGTGTGTGTGTGTGTGTGTGTGTGTGTGTGTGTGTGTGTGGTGTGTGTGTTTTGCTACAATTGATAATGATGATAATGATGATGATAATGGTGATGATGATGATGCTGATTAAGATGATGATGATGATAATAATAATAATAATGATAATAATAATAATAATATAATAATAATAATAATATCATTATTATTATTATTATTATTATTATTATTATTATCATTAATGACAGTAGTGAAATAATAATGATAATAACAGTTATAAATATAATAATAATATAATAATAATAATGACAATAACAATAGTAATAATAATAATGATAATAATGATAATAACAGTTATAATAACGATATTAACAATAGTAATGATAATAATAACAGTTACAATAATAACAATAATAATAATATAGTAATAATCATAATAATAATATCATTAATAATAGTATAATAATAATAATAATAAATAATAATAACAATAATAATAATAATCAAAAACCTGACCAACATGCACGACAGAATTGCTGATCACTAAATAAGATTTTGATGGGAACGGATACCCTTCCCAAATGGTTAACACACATGGGCGGACAGTGTTGTGCCAGAAGGATCCCAGGAAAGGGAATACGGTTGAGAACTATAGGCCGATAACATGCCTTCCACTGATGTGGAAAATGATGACAGGTATCATAGCTGATCAAATGTACGATTACTAGACAGAGAACAGCTACTACCTGATGAACAAAAGGGTTGCAGGCGAAAGGGTCGGGGTACAAAAGATCAGTTATTGATTGCAAACAATTGAGGTTGCGGAAAGGCCACTAAACTGGGTTGGCGGGTAACTATAAAAGCTTTACCTCGTTCCCCATAGTTGGATTTTGAGTCATGGGAAAATTTTGGAATAGCTGGTAACGTGAGAAGTTTTTT
>NW_023662337.1:10000-16283 GCF_015228065.2 Penaeus monodon | reverse complement strand
TTATTATTATTATTATTATTATTTATGTATATTTTTTTAATTTATTTATTATGTGTGTTTTTTGGTTGGTTTGTCCTTATATATTACAATCATTTATTATTATTTTTTATATCTATATTATTATTATATTATTATGTTATTATTATATTTTATTATCATATTATAATTTTTATTATTATTATTATTATTATATTATTATTATTATCATTATAATTTATTATCAGTATCATTGTCATCACTATCATTTTTATTATTATCATTGTATTATTTATCATCATCATTGTTATTGATATTATTGTTACTATAATCATTACTATTTACTATTCCTATAATTATCATTATTATTAAATATTATCATTATTATCTTTACTTTTGTTTATAAATTTATTATCATTATCATTATAAATTATTATCATATTATTATTATCATTATTAATTATTACATTATTATAATTTTCATTATTATTATTATTATTATCATTATTATTATTATTATTCATTATTTCATTTCATTATATATATTTTTGGGTTTTATCATATTATTATTATTATTATTATTACTGTTATTATTTTTTCATTGTCATCATTATATTTTTTATCATGATCATTATTATTATTATCATCATCATTGTTTTTAATTATTAATTATCATTATTGTTATATAATCATTACTATACTTTTCCCTATGATTATCATTATTATCTTGTTAGTAATTATTGTTATTATTTTTAAATTACCATTATTATTATTATTATTATTTTTTATTATTATCATTATCATAATCATTTATTTTTATCATCATTATTATTATTATCATTATTAACATTACTTTCATTATCATTATCATTGTAATTATCTTTTTTATTGTTATATTAATTATAACCTTGCTATTACTATTAATGTTGCTAATAATAGGCTAATTATTATAAAATAATCTTTATGTTATTATTATTGTTGTTGCTGTGGTGTTGTACCCTGTTATTATATTTATTAGCATTTTATTATCATTATTATTATTGTCATTCCATTTATCACCTTTTATCATTGTTACTATCAATTATCATTATTATTATTAATTATTATTTATTATTATCTTATTATTATTATTTTTGTTGTTGTTTTTGTTGTTGTTTTGTTGTTGTTGTTGTTGTTTTTGTTTTGTTGCTGTCGTTATAGTTACTACCCTTTTAATCACCATTATTGTATCATTTTGTTATTATCATTATTGTTATTGCATCATTATTACTATCATTATCAACATTACTGTTATGATTATTATTATCATTATTATTATTATATTTATTATTATTATTATTCATTATTATTTTTATTATCATTATTGTTATTATTATTATTATTATGATTTTTATCATCGTGGTAATAATCATTATCATTATTATTATATCATTGCTTTTCGTTATCATTACTATCATTATTATTACTATTATTGCTGTCGTTATCATTACTATCCTTATTATTACTATCATTTTCATCATAACTATTTTTATTTCATTTCAACATCGATATTATCATTATCATTTCATAACAGCTACTATTTATATTTCTTACGTTATTGACATTAGTATTAGGGTTAGTATTAGTTTTATAATTGACATTAATGTTACTATTAGTATTATATTTACTGTTGTTATCATTATGAACTTTAATCATTATAATTATTATAATAAATTTTATTATTATCAGTATCATTATTATTATCATCATTATTGTTATAATTTTTTATTTTTATCATTATCATTACTATTATCATCATTATCATTATTGATATTATAATTATTATTGCCATTACTAATATGATTTTTGTTATCGGTATTATTATTATTACTATTATTATATTTATTATTATTATGATTATTAGTATCGTTGTTATCATCATTGTTGCTGTTGTCTTATCATTGTCATAGCTATCGTTATTGTTATTAACGTTATGATTTATTAGTTACCATTACTATTGTTTACTATCATAAGCAGAAGTATTATTTATTGTTACCATTACTATTATCATCATCATCATTATCATGATTCTAATATGAGGACAATCCTTATCATGGTCCTTTTTAATAAATAAATGAAATACAGCATAGAGGTTAAGTCATGTGCGATTTAAAATCAATCTCCATTAAATTAAGAATAGAGAGACTGAAAGAGAGAGAGAAAGAGAGAGAGAGAGGGGAGAGCGAGAGAGAGAGAGAGAGAGGAGTGAGAGAGACGAGAGAGAGAGAGAGAGAGAGAGAGAGAGAGAGATATTATGTATATAAGGGGGGGAGGAATGGAAGGGGTGGGGAGGAAAAGGAAAGAGAGGAAAAGACCAGGAGAGAAAGAAGGGGGAAAAAGAAGAAATGCGCCATCACAAGCAGACCCATATTCCAACCCATGATCACATTATCACTACGTGTCATGTGCGCGCAGCAATTAATTCAATTTCGCCAATTTATTAACCCACCAAGCGAATTGGCTAAACGGGCGGGTCTTAAAAAAAAGGGTTGCCCTTGCCATCCAGCCAATTAGTAAGTTTATCAGTGACGCCGCAGTATAACATTCCAGGGGGCAGTTCCAGCCGCACTTCCCTCGGAGGGACCCCGTGCTACGGCGGGGTTCGGTGCTGGTGGCTGCGGCTTGGCAGCACGACCCCGCAACCTGAAGTTTAGCGTAGTTTCCCAGGTTGAGTCACAACAGGTCCACAGCCAATCCCGCTCACTAAACATTCGGGCTCCCTCGTTCCCCGCGCGTTACACAGCGCACGTGTACTTTAGCCGCAGAATCCAGCATTCCCGATCCTCCAGGAAACACAACAACAACAACAGTATCACAAGGAATGCCCAATCCCCACCTGACTGGGGTTGATCTCCAGCTTCACCTTCAGTATCCACCCCATCCCTTGTGGGCACTCGCACCCACAGCAAACAATCCCCAAAGAGGTTAGACACCAGTCCAAATAGCAGATGCCATCTACTAACTATACTGGTGAACCCCGGGTGACACGTCATGGTATTTCGCTCACCTCTAGAGGGGGAGTACCTGTAGCAGCACGAACCCCGCAACTTGAAGTTCAGGAAAAATATTAAATAGGACAATGCACGAATTATACATTATTTTTCGATTATCATGATGTGAATACTTAAACAAATTATTGTACTTCACATATACTCGTAACTCTTTATGCCTTATGAAATAGGTTTGAATTACCTTATCGGCATCATCATTTTCATCGTAATTATTATTGTATTATTAGCATTATTATTTTCTTTATTATTATTATTATTACTATCATTATTTTTTTCATTAGCAGTAGTGCAGCATCATTATTATTATTAATATTATTTTTTTTTGTCAATACTATTATTATTATCATCATTAGCAGTAGTAGTAGTAGTAGTAGCAGCTCTATCATTATTAATATTACAATTATTTTTTGGTCAATACTATTATTATTATCATTATTATTATTATTATTATTATTATTACTATTGTTATTATTATTATTATTATTATTATTATTATTATTATTATTATTATTATTATTATCATTAGCATTAGCATTAATATCACTATTATTATTAGCATTATTAGCATAATAGCATTATTGTTTTCATTATTATATTAACTATTATTATTATTATTACTATTATTATTATTATTATCATTATTATTATTATTATGATTGTTATTACTATTATTATTATTATCATTTTTATATTATTGTGATTATTGTTATTATTATTGTTATTATAAGTATTATTATTATTATTATGGGATTTTAAGCATTTCTGCACTGGCTGTTCTTATTGCCGTTTTTCTTCCTGTTAGGCGAGTCATAGCAAATGACTAAAGGCTAACAGTTGTCCTTCTCCTTTAAAGTTCTAGCACTTTTCTCAGTATTCTTGCCGTCTCCAATAAAGCTTCTGCAGTACCCCAACCTCAGGCCCAATGTCCATATTTTCAATCCAACATTCAAGATCTTTTGTAACGCTTCCGAGGGCACCAATCACTACTGGAACAACTTTTGCACATCGTAGTTCCCACAACCTTTTTATTTTCCTTTTCAGATCTTGGTACTTTTATACCTTCTCTAACTCTTTTTCTGCAATCTCGTATCTGCAGGTACGGCAATATCAACTATTAGAGCCTCTTTCTTTTCCTTATGAATTACTATAACATCTGGTCTTCTGCCTGAATGACGTTATCACATTGTACATTGATATCCCACAGAATTTTCACGGCCTCGTTCTCAACAACACTCTCTGGGGTGTGTTCATACCACTTATCTGAATGCTCAAGCCCATGTTTCCTACACAAATCCAGTGTACTTTCTTTGCCACGTTATCGTGACGTCTTTTGTACTCTTTCTGGGCTAATTTCTCGCACTCTGAAACAATATGCTGTATGCTTTCACCTCGTTACCACACATTCTACACAGTGGACTGTCGCTGCTCTTATCTATATAATGCTTCACGTTGTTGGTTCTTATTGCTTGCTCTTGTGCAGCACATAGGAGAGCTTCTGTTTCAACCTTCAAATCACTCCTTGACAGCCATTCCCAAGATTTAACCCTGTCTACCTTTTCTGGCATCTCTCTAACGAATTGCCCATGCATTGCTTTTCCTGTCCATTTTTGTTTGAGCTCTTCTGCCCTTTTCCTTTTGAATTCGTCTTTCTCCATTGTTTCCTCTGTCTGTATGGTTCCTGATGCACACACACCTCTTATCAACAACTCTTCTGAGTTGCCACAAAACCTAAGCTGTTTTCTTCTCCTTTTACACATTGTTCCACACTGATAAGCCACGACCTCCTTCCTTCCTTTCATATATAGTCTGTCTACATCACTCTTTGGGTGCATGGCACCATACATTGTCAGGTTTTTCTTGTCTTTCTGTCGATACTTTTCAATACCTTCTCATTTCACTCTCTCTCCAGCTTATTATTCCTGCTCCATATCTGAATATTGCTACTGCCCAGGTATTAATTGCAGTTACCTTGTTTCTTCCATTCAACTTGGACTTTAGAATTAACCTCAGCCGTCGCTTATACTCCTTCATTGTTTTCTCTCTCATTCCATTCTCCTTCACCTTATCTAATTCCACAATACCCAGATAAGAATATCCTTCTTGTTCAACTTCTTTTATTATCTCATAATTCGGTAATTTTATGCCCTCACATCTTACAATCTTCCCTCTTTTTAGGACTAGAACCCCACATTTCTTGATTCCAAATTCCATGCCTATATCAGTACTAAAAATGTGAGTAGTCTGTATTAGGGAGTCTATCTGTTCTTCACTCTTGGAATATAGTTTTAAATCATCCATAAAGAGTAGGTGATTAAGTTTATACTCCTTTTTCCCCCACTCATAGCATACATTTACCTTTCTGAGTAATGACGATAATGGAATCATGCTCAAGACAAATAACAATGGTGACAAACTATCCCCTTGGAATATCCCTCTTTTAACATCCACCTCGCCGAGTTCCTCTCCATTGGAAGTTGAGGACAACTTCCACTGCACCATGCTTCTTTGCAAAAACTCTCTCACGTTACCAGCTATTCCAAACATTTCCATGCACTCACTAATCCAACTATGGGGAACGAAGTCATAAGCTTTCTTATAGTCTATCCACGCCATAGCCAGATTAGTGTGCCCTTTCCTGCAATCCTTCAGGATTGTTTTGTCAATCAATAACTGATTCTTTGTACCCCGGCTCTTTCGCCTGTAACCTTTTTGTTCATCAGGTAGTAGCGTGTCTCTGTCTAGGTAAATCGTACATTTGATCAGCTATGATTCCTGTCATCAGTTTCCACATCAATGGAAGGCATGTTATCGGCCTATAGGTCTCAACCGCATTCCCTTTCCTGGGATACCTTCTGGCACAACACTGTCCGTCCATGTGTTAACCATTTGGGAAGGGTATCCGTTCCCATCAAAATCTTATTTAGTTGATCAGCAATTCTGTCGTGCATGTTGGTCAGGTTTTTGGTCGAATATCCCTGGACACCATCTTTGCCTGGAGACTTCCAGTTTGGCATTTTCTTAGCTTGTTTTCTGACATTTTCAATACTTATAGTGACCCCTTCCTGTGAGTGTCTCCCTTTAACTTCATCCTTTAACTCAGACAGCCATTCTGCACCTTTGTTATGTTCCTTCTTCACTGTCCAAATATCACCCCAAAACCTTCTACTCTCCTCAGCATCTGGTACCTCGTTTGTTCTAGCTTTACCCCCATTCAATTCCTTGTAATTTTTTTCTGGTCAACACTAAATGTTCAATTT
>NW_023662336.1:0-16286 GCF_015228065.2 Penaeus monodon | reverse complement strand
ATTTTTTATTATTTTTTTATTAAAAATTTTATTTGGGGGTTTAAGATTTTTCAAAAAAATACAAATAATAAATAATTAAAAATAATAAAAAAATTTTAAAAATTTTTATAATAATTTTTTTAATATATATGGGGGTTTAATAGTTTTTGGAAATTTTATCCCCATAATAATATATAATCTAAATAATATGATATAATCAAAATTGGTATATATAATATAAAAAGGATGAAAACTAAAAGTCGAAAAGGAAAATCAGGTTATAACTTTTAAATTAATAAAAGGATTTTCATTTTTTTTTTAATTTTTGGGGAAAAATTAAAAAATCAAAAAGAAATCAAAAACAATATGTTTAAAAGTAAATAAAAAATTTTTGATCTTTGTATTTAAAATTATTATTAAAATTTATTTTTATTAATTTTTAAATTTTTAAATATTTTTTTTAAATTTTTTTTATATTGTTTTATTAAAAAATTTTTTATATTTAAAAATTAAAATAATAATTATAAAATATTTTAAATCCCTACTTAAAATGGTCATTATTGCCAAATCATAATCTGTTAATGTAAAATTATATATTATTTTTTGTGGATTAATTTTCAAAAATATTACTTCTCCAAAAATGCAAATAATAAAAATTTTGGGTTATAAAAAATTTTGCAAAATATATAATTTTATAATATAAATATGAAACAAATAATGAGATAATATGAAAATGATGATATAAAAAAACAAAATTTTATTATAAAAAAAAAGTATAAAAAAAATTAAAAGTGAAAAAGGGGAAAAATTGCAAATATATTTTAAGTTTTAAAAAATCTTTTTTACGGGATTTCGGCAATTTTGGGGTTTTAAGATAAAAATTCCAAATTTGTTTTCATCTTGATGAAAAATAGAAATAAAAAAATTTTTAAAATTTGTATTAAAAAAATTTTTTTAATTATTAAAATTTTTTATTTTATTATTATTATTATTATTATTATTATTATTATTATTTTATATATTTTTAAATTTTTAATTATTAAAAATTATTACTTTATAATAAAAAAAAAAAAAAAAAAAAAAAATAAAAAGGGCATTTATTTTTTTTTTATATTTATTATTTTTTTTAAATTTTATATTTTTTGTAGGGTTTTTTTTTTTTAAATAATTTTTTTAAAATAAAATTAAAAAATGTACTTAAAAAAATTAAAATAATAATTATAAAATCGTATTAGTATTTTTAGTATTATAATTATTTTTTTAAGTATTATTGAAAAATATTTATAACTAATTTAATTGTTAATATAAAATTGCAAAATAATAATAATCAATATGAATAATATGATAAAAAGGGAAAAATATGATAATAGGGAAAAAAGATAAAATGATATAATATGATATATGATGATAATAAAAAAAAGTTATATATATATAAAAAAAGGTTAAAAAAAATTTTCCAAAAATAAAAAAAAGGGAAAACTCCAAATTCCAGAGAAAACCCCAAAAAATCCCCTTTTTTGATTCTTTTGATTTCCAATTTTTGGGTTTTGAAATTTAATTAGAATTTTTTTAATATAACAAATGATAAAAAAAAAAAAGAAATTTTGAAAAAAGAATTTATAAAAATTATATTATTAATTATTATTTTATTTTTATTTTTTATTTTTATTTTTATTATTATTATTATTATATTATTTAAAATTATTAGTTTTTATCCAAAAATTATTATTCAAAATAATAACTAATAATAAATAAAAAAATAATAAAGTATTTTATAATATTTTTATTGTATTATATTGTTTTTATATCTTTATTATTTTTTGGACGGGTAAAATTTTGGGCAAAAAAATTATTTATAACAGAAAAATTCATAAAAACGATACTAATTAAGAAAATGATATAAAAAATTTTTAAAAAAATCGTTATTATTGTTATTAATTTTGTTATTACTATTTTTTATTGTTGTGGTTATTGTATTATGAAAAAATTATACTAAAACCCCAAAAAATTGCAATAATAATGAAACATTGAATAATGATGAAAAATATTGAAAAAATAAATGATAATATGATGATAGATGAGAAAGAGAAAGATATGAAAACCCGATAAAATGATGTAATCATGATAATGATGATGAAATACAAGAATTGTGCCCATATAAAATATAAAAAGGTAAAAGAAAAACTTCCCAAAACAAAAAAGCGGCAAAATCTAGCGAAAAAACCCTTTGAGATAAAATCCCTGATTTTTTGTTTTCGGGTTTTTTGGATTAGGGGTAATAATAAAATTAAAATTTTTTAATAAAAAATAATGATGAAAAAAGTGAGAAAAAGAAAATTTTTGATAACATTTTTTTTTTTTTTTTTTTTTTATTTTTAAAAATTTATTATTTTTATTTTAATTTTATTTTTTAAATTTTTTTTTTAAATTTATTATTTTATTTTTACTATTAAAAAATATATCAAATTTTTTAGTATTTTAAAAATTATTATATTTTAAATAAAAAAAAATGAATAATTAAAAAAAATTTAATAAAAACATTTAAAAATTTTAAGATTATATTTTATTATAATAATAAATTTTAATAATTAAATAAAAATCGTTATTAAATTGTTTAAAAATTTATTATTTTTGTTATTTAATTATTATTATTGTTGTGGTTATTAGTATTATTGCAAAATATATACTATAACTCCAATAATTGCAATAATAATGATAACAATTGCAATAATGTGATATAAATTACAATAATGTTTAAATGATGATGTTTAATGATGATAATGATGATAATGATGATGATAACGATAATAATTATGATAATCTGATATATATAAAATAACAGAATTGTGTCCATATATTATATAAAAAAGTATAAGAAAACATTCCCAAAAAGTCGAAAAGCGGCAAAATCTAGCGAAATATAGCCTTTTGAGAGTATACTCCAAAATGACGTTTTTCGTTTTCCTTTGGTGATTTCCCGGCCATTATTAGGTAATATATAATAATTACCAGAATTTTTATTAATCATAAAATATGATGATAAAGGAAAATAAAAGAATTTGATAACATTTGAATAGTTAATTTAAAATTATTATTATATTATTTTAATTATTATTATTATTTTATTTTATTTATTTTATTTTATTTATTATTATATTATTACTATTATCTTAATTATTAATTATGCCAAAATCTATTATATCTGTAATAATAACAAAAATAATAATAAGTATAAGTAATAATAATAATCTAGTGGTTATAATTTTGGGTTATTAGTATTATTATTGTTATTATCATCATTATTAATTATTTGCACTTGTAGTATAATGCAAAATAATTTTTATAACAGAATAATTACAGTAATAACGATACAAATTAAGATAATGTAAAAATAAAAATTTAAAAAACGTTATTATTGTTATTATTATTGTTATTACATTATTATTGTTGTGGTTTTTAGTATTATTGCAAAAAAATTTTATACTAAAATCCAAATTGAAAATTTAAAATTTGATAATATTAAATAATGTTTAAAAATGATGATGAAAAATGATGAAATGAGAAAATGAGATAAAAACGATAATATATGAAATCATGATAAGAGGATTAATAACAGGAATTTTTGTCCATATATAATAAAAAAAAGGTATAAAAAAAACTTCCAAAATCGAAAAAGCGGCAAAATTTTTGCGAAAAATTTGCCCCTTTTAGAGTATACTCCAAAAAACGTTTTTTTTTTGATTTCTTGGTATTTTGGCATATTAGGGGAATAAAGATAATTACCAGAATTGTATTAATCTAAAAATAAGGAAAAAAAAAATGGGAAAAAAGAGAATTTTTTATAACATTTGAATATTATTAAAAATTTTTTTAATTTTTATTATTATTATTATTTTTATTATTATTATTATTAAATTTTTTTATTATTTATTATTATTAATTATTATTTTATTTTCTTAATTTTTTAGTATTATTGCCAAAAAATCTTTATTTTTTTTTTCTTTTTGTAATAATAATTTTCATAAAAAAAAAAAAAAACTAATAAGTAAAAAAAAAAAAAAAAAAAAAAAAAAAAAAAAAAAAAAAAAAAAAAAAAAAAAAAAAAAAAAAAAAAAAAAAAAAAAAAAAAAAAAAAAAAAAAAAAAAAAAAAAAAAAAAAAAAAAAAAAAAAAAAAAAAAAAAAAAAAAAAAAAAAAAAAAAAAAAAAAAAAAAAAAAAAAAAAAAAAAAAATTTTTTTTTTTTTTTTTTTTTTTTTTTTTTTTTTTTTTTTTTTTTTTTTTTTTTTTTTTTTTTTTTTTTTTTTTTTTTTTTTTTTTTTTTTTTTTTTTTTTTTTTTTTTTTTTTTTTTTTTTTTTTTTTTTTTTTTTTTTTTTTTTTTTTTTTTTTTTTTTTTTTTTTTTTTTTTTTTTTTTTTTTTTTTTTATTAATAAAAATTTTTAAATCAAAAGTTATAATATGTGTAATAATATTTTATTAAACATGCATTTTATTATTTCCCTATACTTATATATATGTATTATTACAGTATAAGATTTTCAAAATATATAATAAGAAAACTGTAATAATAATAATAATAATATATATAATATAAAATAAATATAATAATATAAAATATAATAATATAATTTAATAATATTAAATGTTATAAATTCCTTTATTCATTTATGATCTATTGTTATATTATACAAGTAATAAACATTATTCCCAAATCGAAAAGCCAAAAATCGAAAAGCCTTTGGGTAACTCCAAAAGCTTTTTCGTTTTTGGTTTTTCGCTTTGGATTTTTTCATACTTTTTTATAAATATGGAAATTTTAAATTTTATCATGAATATATTATTATCTTATATATATATATATTATATATTATATATATTATAATTTCAATATTATTATATTAATTTTATATATTTCAATTATATTATAGAAAATTTGCAAAAACTAACAAAACATAATAATAGAAATAAAATAAAAATACAATAATAATTTATATATTATTTATTCATTATTTTAGTATGTTATTACGTAATTATTACTGTTAAATAATTATTTTTGAAATTATACTACAAGTCAAATAATAATAATGTGTTTAATAACAATAATAATACAAATAAATTATTATAACCACTGCATTATTATTATTATATTTTATATTATTATTATTATTGTTTTATTACAGATATTTAGATTTTTTGGCAATAATACTAATAATTAAGAATATAAATAATAATAATAATAATAATATAAAAAATTTAATAATAATAATAATAATAATAAAAAATAATAATAATAATAATAATAATAATAATTTTTAATAATTTCAAATGTTATCAAATTCTCTTTATTCTCACTTTTATCATCATTATTTTTATGATTAATACAATTCTGGTAATTTTTATCATTATTCCCCTAATATCCCGAAATCACCAAAAAAATCGAAAAAACGTCATTTTGGAGTATACTCTCAAAGGCTATATTTCGCTAAATTTTGCCGTTTTTTCGACTTTTGGGAAATGTTTTTCTTATAACCTTTTTTATATATATATGGACACAATTCCTGTTATTATCATCACCCATTATCATGATTATCATAATTATTATCGTTATCATCATCATTATCAATCTATTATCCATCATTATCATCTTTTTAAATTTTATATCATCATTATTGCAATTTTTATCATTATTATTGCAATTATTGGAGTTTAGTATATATTTTTGCAAAAATTACTAATAACCACAACAATAAAAATAGTAATAACAAAAAATAATAACAATAATAACGATTTTATAATTTTATTATATCATTATCTTAATTAGTATCGTTATTACTGAAATTTAAATTACTGTTATAATAATTTTTTTTTGCAATTATAACTACCAGTACAAAAAAATATAATGATGATAATAACAATAATAATCCCAATAACAATATTATAACCACTAGCATTATTATTATTATACTTATACTTATTTTATTATTGTTATTATTACAGATATAATAAAATTTTTTTGGCAATAATACTAATAATTAAGATAATAGAAATAAAAAATAAATAATAAATAATAATAATAATATTAAATAATAATAATAATTTTAAATAATATTCAATGTTATCAAAATTTCTTTATTCTCACTTTTATCCTTATTGTTATGATTAATACAATTCTGTAATTATTATCATTATTACCCTAATAATTGCCGAAATACCAAAGAAATCGAAAAAACGCCCATTTTGGAGTTACTCTCAAAAGGCTATTTTTTCGCTAGATTTTGCCGCTTTTTCGACTTTTGGGAATGTTTTTCTTATCCCTTTTTTTATATTATATATGGACACAATTTCCTTTATTATCATCATCATTATCATGATTATCATCATTATCATCATTATCATCATCATTATCATCATTATTGCAATTATTATCATCATTATTGAAATTTATTATTCATTATTATTGCAATTATTTGGAGTTATAGTAATAATATTTTTTTTGCAATAATACAATACCAAAACAATAATATAGTAATAACAATAATAATAACAATATAACCGATTTTAAATGATTATTTATTCATTATCTTATTTGTACGTTATTACTGTAATTATTACTGTTATAAAAATTTTTTTTTGCAATTATACTACAAGTACAAAAAAATAAGATGATAATAACAATAATAAATAATAACAATTTTAAAAAACCACTAGAAATATTATTATTATACTATACTTTTATTATTATTGTTTATATACAGATATAATAAATTTTTTGGCAATAAACAAATAATAAGATAATAGTAATCATAAAAATAATAATAAAAATAATAATAAATATTAATAATAATAATAATAATAATAATAATAATAATAATAAAAATTTTTAAAAATATTCAAATGTTATGAAAATTTCTCTTTATTCTCCCTTTTATCATCATTTTTTTTTATGATTTATACAATTCTGGTAATTATTATCATTATTACCCAAAATAATGGCCGAATCACCAAAGAAATCGAAAAAACTTTCATTTTGGAGTATACTCTCAAAAGGCTATATTTCGCTAGATTTTCCCCGCTTTTTTCGACTTTTGGGAATGTTTTTCTTATACCTTTTTTATTTTAAATATATGGACAAAATTTCCTTGTTATTATCATCATCATTATCATGATTATCATATTATTATCGTTATCATCATCATTATCATCATTATCACTCATTATCATCATCATTATCATCATTATTGAAATTATATCATCATTATTGCAATTGTTATCATTATTATTGCAATTATTGGAGTTATAGTATATATTTTTGCAATAATACTTAATAACCACAAACAATAATAATAGTAATAACAATATAATAACAATAATAACGATTTTATATTTTTAAATTTATATCATTTTTCTTAATTAGTATCGTTATTACTGTAATTATACTTTTTAAAATTTAATTATTTTTGCAATTATACTACCAGTACAAATAATAATAATGATGATAATAACAATAATAATACTAATAACAATATTAAACCATAGCATTAATTATTATTAATACTTATACTTATTATATTATTGTTATTATTAACAGATATAATAGTTTTTTTGGCAATAATACTAATAATTAAGATAATAGTAATAATAAATAAATAATATTAATAATTAATAATAATTAATAATAATAATAATTTTAATAATATTCAAATGGTACCAAAATTCTCTTTATTCTCACTTTTTATCATCATTATTGTTATGATTAATACAATTCTGGTATTATTATCATTATTACCCTAATAATTGCCGAAATCACCAAAGAAATCGAAAAACGTCATTTTGGAGTTTACTCTCAAAAGGCTATATTTCGCTAGATTTTGCCGCTTTTTCGACTTTGGGAATTTTTTCTTATACCTTTTTTATATTATATATGGACCCCAATTTTCCTGTTATTATCATCATGATTATCATGATTATCATCATTATTATCTTTTATATCACCCATTATCATCATTATCATCATTATCATCATCATTATCATCATTATTGAAAATTATTATCATCATTATTGCAATTTTATCATTATTATTGCAATTATTGGGTTTTTAGTTTATATTTTTGCAATAATACTAATAACCACTAACAATAATAATAGTTATAAAAATAATAATAACAATAATAACGATTTTATAATTATTTTATATCATTATCTTAATTGTATCGTTATTACTGTAATTATTACTGTTATAATAATTATTTTTGCAATTATACTACCAGTACAAATATAATAATGATGATAAAAAACAATAATAATACTAATAAAAATATTAAAACCCCTAGCATTATTATTATTATATTATACTTTTATTATTATTGTTATTATTACGATATAATAGATTTTTTGGCAATAATACAAATAATTAAGATAATAGTAAAAATAATAAAAAAAATAATAATAATAATTAATAATAATAAAAATAATAATAAAAATAATCATAATAATAATAAATTTTAATAATATTCAAATGTTATCAAAATTCTTTTTTATTCTCACTTTTTCATCATTATTGTTATGATTAATACAATTCTGGGTAATTTATCATTATTACCCTAAAATGGCCGAAATCCCCAAAAGAAATCGAAAAAACGTCATTTTGGAGAAATACTCTCAAAAGGCTATATTTCGCTAGATTTTGCCGCTTTTCTGACTTTTGGGAATGTTTTTCTTATACCTTTTTTATATTATTAGGGACACAATTCTTGTTATTACCCAATCATCATTATCATGATTATCATCATTATTATCGTTACCCTCATCATTATCATCATTATACATCATTATCATCATTATTTTGCAATTATTATCACATTATTGCAATTGTTTCATTATTATTGCAATTATTGGAGTTATAGTAATATTTTTGCCAATAATAATAATAAAAACAATAATTTAATAAAAATAAATTTTTAACATTACAAAAGATTACGTGATCTTTTTAAATTTTCTTAACTCCACACCTGGTTAATTTCCAATTATTAAAACTCTTTTTTAAACTTTAAAATTATTATTATTGTTATTATACAGATATAATAGATTTTTGGCAATAATCTAAAAATTAAGATAATAGTAATAATAATAATATAATATAATAATAATAAAATAATAAAATAATTAATAATAATAATAATTTTTAATATATTCAAATGTTATCAAAATTCTCTTTATTCTCACTTTTATCATCATTATTGTTATGATTAATACAATTCTGGTAATTATTATCATTATTACCCTAATAATTGCCGAATCACCAAAGAAATCGAAATAACGTCATTTTGGAGTATACTCTAAGAAGGCTTTTATTTCGCTAGTTTTTTGCCGCTTTTTCGACTTTTGGGAATGTTTTTCTTATACCTTTTTTATATTATATATGGACACAATTCCTGTTATTATCATCATGATTATCATGATTATCATCATTATTATCGTTATCATCATCATTATCATCATTATCATCATTATCATCATCATTATCATCATTATTGCAATTATTATCATCATTATTGCAATTGTTTTTCATTATTATTGAAATTTATTGGAGTTATAGTATATATTTTTGCAATAATACTAATAACCACAACAATAATAATAGTAATAACAAAAATAAAACAATAATAACGATTTTATAATTATTATTTATATCATTATCTTATTAGTATCTTTTATTACTGTAATTATTACTGTTATAATAATTATTTTTGCAATTATACTACCAGTACAAAATAATAATAATGATGATAATAACAATAATAATACTAATAAACATATTATAACCACTAGCATTATATTATTATATTATAATTATTATTACTTTGTTATTATTACAGAATAATAGATTTTTTGGCAATAATACTAATAATAAGATATAATAGTAATATAATAATAATAATAATAATAATAATAATAATAATAATAATAATAATAATAATAATATATAATTTAATAATATTCAAATGTTTATCAAAATATCTTTATTCTCACTTTTAATCATCATTATTGTTATGATTAATACAATTCTGGTAATTATTATCATTATACCCTAAGAATTGCCGAAAAACACCAAAAGAAATCGAAAAAAAACAAATTTCATTTTGGAGTAAAACTCTCAAAAGCTATATTTCGCTAGATTTTGCCGCTTTTTCGACTTTTGGAATGTTTTCTATACCTTTTATATTTTATAAGGGACAAAATTCCTGTTATTATCATCATCATCATTATCATGATTATCAATCATTTTATCGTTATCAACATCATTATCATCATTTATCATCATTACATCATTATTGCAATATTATCATCATTATTGCAATTGTTATCATTATTATTGCAATTATTGGAGTTATAGAAATATATTTTGCAATAATACTAATACCACAAACAATAATAATATAATAATTTAGCGATATGCAAGCAAGATTGACCGTCGATCCTTGGTACAAGGTCTAACTGCCACCACCTGGTTAATTCGTCCAGGAACGCGAGGTATTATGTTCTTAAAGGAAGAGGCGTGTTGAAGGGTGTAAATGAAGTGATAGGAAGCAATTGTAAGTGTATAGAAGTTACCAAGGCTCAAGGGTCAACACTGGTTAGCGTGGTTACATCCGAGATGGAGTGCGTGTCGACTGAAGTCGATAGAAATCAGATTTAAGGATTTGAACTCGTGCAATTTTAAATAATCCTAGGGGTTATATGCCCGGGATTCAAACCGGGGGGGGGGTTTTCTCTTGTTTTGCCTTAAATTCTCCCTAATTCTTTACATTCTATATAAAGGCAGAGTGAGGCAGGCATACTGGCGTTTCCAAAATTAACTTTGGGTTAATTATACAAAGGTTTAATTAGACAAATGGAGGGGATGCATGATGGGTCAAAAAGATTCAATTCATTTTACAAAAAGATTTTTATTTAAAACACTTTGAATAAACAGGTAAAATAATTTAAACTCTAAGATGCTGATAAGAATTAAGAAAACATTCAAAATGCGAGTTAAAACAATTCAAGAGATAAAAAAAACGTAAAGAGAGCACATCACCCTATCAAGATACAGAGAAAAAAGGGTTTTAAAATGCCACCTTACCGCCTATAGCTCGTACTCTTACGACCAGGAACCCATCACGACTGCAGCCTCACGACCAAATGCTCTCCCCTCCCTGACCTGGCTGCCCCTGCCTATATATATACACCTCCCCACAAGTAGATGATAATAAGAGGGGAATCTCGGGTCAACCCAGGTGAAGGTGGCATTCCTCTCAAAAGAGGGCGGTGTCTTTCCCCTTTCCGAAATTAAGATTATTACTTCTTTAAAAAGGCCATGTTGTAAAGCCTGCCATAAAAGTAATGTAGTTTAGTTAAAATGACATGATAAAAAGAAGAACTCCATACTATATAGCCCCAGACACCATAATGTGCTCTCCAATACAAATGGATAAAAAAAGAAAACGTGGATAGAATTTTTAATTAACTAATTAAAAGACAAGAAATTATACATAAAACAAATAGCAAAGCCGATCATAAAGACATCTCTCTCCCCATCTTCCTGGACCCGTATACAGTATTTGACGGCCACATGTTTGCAAGCGGAAGGGGTAACTCTTCCATTCCATTCTTCCGTCTGATGGGTCGAGATTCACTACAATACCTCCCGCCAAAGTCCGTTAACTCCAGTTGGCGGACTCAATCTGTAAGCTGAGAAAATGGCCAGAGACTTCTGAAAAGAAAGAATACGTTACTAAAAGGTCTTACATAGATGGACATCTTTACCCTTTTCTCGTCTCTTAACAAGGTTAGATGTGCACGACCCAAAACAAGAATCCGAAACCAAAAAAATTTAATAAATTTGCGACAAACTGCCCCAGGCAGGTGCTACTGGCCAATTTTCCCCACGTTACTCTACCACATCCTCTGGGTCCAATTCAGACCCCAGATCCGACTCGGGATATGCAATCTCACTCACAGGAATGTATGGCGCATCTGGTTAATGTGATAATTAACCTCATTGTATGGTGGGTTAGGCTCCCGGACGAGGTAATTTACTGGCCAATCTTTTTAACAATGCGAGCAGGTATACTCCATCTTGGTCCAATGCTCTAGCTGAACCACCTGGGCGGCCGAAGTTCCGAAGCAGGACAAGGTCTCCCTCCACAGGGTCGAATCGTTGCCGTACCCGGCGGTTGTAATCTCGAGCCCATCCTCGTTGTGCCGTTCGTGCCGCTTCCTTCGCCGTTCGTCTCGCATCTCAAAGGGTTTTCCCTCAATATTTGGGGCCGTCTTTTCATCAGCATCCTGCTCGTTGGTTAATCCTTGTGGAAAATATCCATCTTTCCCAGTGAGCAGATACAGAGGTTGCTGACATACGCTTCTGTGGGACTGCACTATTAAGGGCAAGTCGTACAAATGGTAGCATCTATCCCAGTTATCCGGATAGTCTCCAACTAGCGTTAGCCAATGCATCCTTCACTACCCTATTGCTCCTCTCTATCATTCCCTTGCCTCCAGGATGATACCGAGTTGTGTAGTGCGTTTTTGGGGCTGGATTATCTGGCAGACCTGAGAAAACAGTCGATTATGAAATTCTCTCCCATTATCTGCTACCAACAGACGGGGTGGGCCAAATAATGTTACATACTCCTTGATAAATGCATCAGCCACAGTCTGGGGCTTCCTTGTTTGGCAAGGGAATAGCTGCAAGTATCTTGTAAAGTGGTCAATGATTGCCAAGACATACCCGTTACCCTGGGTAGATCCCATCAAATCTATCAGGTCGAAACCCATACCCTTTCCATTGGCTGAGAGACTTCAGGCATAGAAGCTAGTGGAGCCCTTCTTCCAGCACGGCCTTTTCTACGTTGACACACTAGACAAGAACTCACATACTTTTTGGTCTCTGCTAGCATTTGAGGGAGTAATAATGATCCCTGAGACGACAATAAGTCCGGAATATCCCTGGATGAGCGGCGGCTGCGTCTGAATGGATAGCATCCAGAGCCCTGGTCCGTAGAGCACGTGAATAAACCAGCTGGTTGATAACCCTTCTGGAAGGACACGGAGATGGTATAGGAGATTGTCTCCTCATTTCAAACTCTTCCAGGTTGAGCGGAATCCTCTGTCGGGGCACCCTCCGTTCCTGAAGGTAATCGCGAATCTCACTCCATAATGGATCTTCCTGTGTGCAGCCGCGACAGTCTGAGGATCCAATATCTCATCAATTGATGAAATCTTTCTACTTAGTAGATCAGGTACATGATGTGAGGCACCAGGTTTGTATATCAACTTATAGTTGTATAATGAAAGTCATGGCTCCAAACGAGTCATGCGCAAGGACTTTGTCTTTCGAGAAAATATATGGACAAGTGGGCGGTGATCAGTCACATCACAAAGGGCCTACCGTATAGATATGAATCAAATGTTCTTACAGCTTCAACTACCGCAGGGCCTCCACATCAATAGTCGGGAACTTGTTCTCTCCCTCTCGAAGTTTCCTGGAAAAATAGGCTACAGCGTGAGGTTTACCTTGGTCATCTCTTTGGATTAAGCAAAGGGACCAATTGCCACACCTGAAGCATCACAATGTACCTCAAAGGGACGATCAAAGTCAGGCTGTTTGAGGATTGGTTCTGAAGCCAATTTACATTTCAAAGCTTCAAAAGCCGCTTGCTGCTTTGGTCCCCAGTGGAATGTTGCCCATTTCTTCAGCAGTGAAGATAAAGGAGCAGCTACAGCGGCATAATCCTTGACATGCTTCTGAAGAAAACCTGTTGCTCCCAGGAAACTGGCGTACTTGCTTCACCGTCTGTGGGGCTGTCATTTGCAAAATGGCCTTCACTTATCTGGATCTGGAAGGATCCATCTGGGTTTATTAAATGACCCAAAAACTTGAAGGTTCTCACTGCAAAATTACACTTTTTCAGATGAGCCTGAATCCAGCCTTAGCTAATAGACCCATAGTTTCATCAAGATGCTGGAGGTGTTCATCAAATTCTAGAGGCCACAACGACATCATCCAAAATGCGAGGGTGTGGGCTCCCCAAGACGGGGTGTAATACGGCATTAATTGCTCTCTGGAAGGTGGAAGGAGCAGTAGCCAGGCCAAAAAGGCATTCTCTTGAACTGGGAAAAAAACGGTAACCATCAGTAAATGCAGTCTTTTGTCGATCACCTTTATTGACCTCCACTGTCCAATAGGCAGATTTGGCATCTAAAGCAGTGAACCAATGAGTGCCTGCTAGTCTGTCTATAGTTTCATCAAGCCTTTGGCATTGGGTAAGAGTCGGCTCTCGTATCTTGTTTAAGTTACGAAAGTCTATACAAAACCTTATTCCTCCATCTTTCTCCGCACCAGGACCACAGGAGAGAGCCATGGTGAGGTAGAAGGCTCGATTATACCCTCGCGCAACATTGCTTCGCATTCTTGCCGTATGGTGTCTCGTGCACTTTCTGGAAGCCTCCACTGTCGGGTACGGATGGGCCCATCCCGAAGTTATGATATGTGGTTAATGTCTGGGATACACCCTAGAGGGGCATCCTCATCAAAGAGATTAGAATGCCTCTCCAAGACTTAAATAACATCTCACGTCTCACTGTTCCTAGATGTTTCCAGGCTCTCCTTTGGAATTATTCCCTACCCAGAAGGAGTCTCAATATTATACACATCCATGCTTACCGGTGGAAAGATATCAAAGTCGTTGTGTGAAAAGCCAAAAATCACCAATACCATAGTGTTCATCAAATTCATCAGTGAAGTCCTCCCAAGTCACAGTATCACTATGTTCAGCACCACCTGGAATGTTTTACCGAGTCATTATTTGAATAAACATTATCAATCCCTGATACACTGGCCAAACTCATTCCCACTGGCAGGGTGACTGGACGAGTCTTATCATTGATTATCCATACCAAAGCACTATCATCATTCACAGTTACTATACTTCTGGGAAACCAATACCCTTGCATTTCTTTCCTTGCACAAATCCACATGGATTAGCGAATTCCTTGGGCACCTTTGTCTTCACAAAACACCCCGACTTGGGTGGACAAGTCATGGTATACATCACTGACAACACAGAACTCTGTGTTCAAGTACATATTGGGGGTTGTTTACATGTGGAATTTATAATTCTGATCCCCAGAGAAAGTAAGATCGGAAAACCAAAAGGGCACTTTTACATCATCAAAAGACATGTAATTCCCAGGCGGGGTGTGGTTGGCAACAAACTGAAAGTTGAACCTACGAACAAAATCTATGCCTAGCAACACGTCCCCTGGGAATGTTATATCTTCAAAACTATCACTGGGTGGATACACTGCACACCGTCCTCTATGGAAAAATGTAGACTTGTTTCCCCCTGACCACTAAATATGGCACCTGAAGCACCCTTAAATGTCCGTCCAGTTGGGGTAATTGACTGGATATTCAGCCTTCTACTCGCACTCTCGCTTATGATAGTGACCTCTGAACCAGTGTCTAAGAAACAAGTACACAATATACCATTTACATGCATCTTTAACAAGAGGACGACCACGGTTATTTTGGTTCTCCAGAACCATTATTTTGTGGCTGGTGTTTGGTTTTCAGATCTTTGTCTCTGTTCAATTGGTCTCCCTGTATGAATCCCCTCACATGCTGGTGAAGACCATGTCCGGCCGTGAGGCGGCGAAAAGGGACACTGCCTGGCAAAATGGCCTGTTCCTTGACAATTGAAGCATCTAAGAGGCCTCTGACGCAATCTGCAACTCTTCAGTATTATGAGTATTTGTTTGATGATACTGGCAATACTTTTCTATTGAAGCAACCTGCCTTAATCTTACTGGTCGGGAATCATGAGTATTTGGGACTGAAGGTCCATCTCTGGTAGTAGTCATGCGCAGGTTCCAAATGCGTTGTGCTGCATCTACGAGGGAGGGCAAAGAATCGTCTTCTTTTAAAGCCAAGGCTTCTCTTAACCAGTGTGGAAGTCCCTGAAGGAATACCCTTCTGATCAATTCATCTGGCACACCTATTGCAACTGGGTAATCCCGATATCCTTGGTAAACCAACCCCTCAATCGATACAAAAAAAATCTAAGGGGGCTTGGCCTGCCGCTAATCTTGAACTGTGCAGATGTTTAAAAAACTCGGTGCTCGAGCAAGTTCCCCGAAATTTAACCCTTACCAACGCCTTAAAATTAACCAGATGGTGATACCATCAAAAATTGGCGAATTTATAATTAGGATCTGCAGTCCCACTGGCAAGAAGCTCTCGCTGCGCGAATGTTAGCCACGGTCACA
>NW_023662335.1:10000-12500 GCF_015228065.2 Penaeus monodon | reverse complement strand
ATGAGCATGTCATTATTGTTGCTGCTGCAGATCAGAGCAACGGCCACTATAATAATAATAATAATAACAATAATGTCGATAATCAGGACGAAAGCAACAGCTTGACTTCTCGTTGGGACAGACAACCAGTGACTTCCTTCACCTGGCCTCGCTTCATGTGGCCAGTTGTTTAGCCAAATTTTAAAGGGTTTGGGCCTTGTGTGATCGACATATTTAAATGTTTGTCGTGGCGGCCAAAATGCCTCTAGGAGTTCTAGTCTCCACGGTGCATAATTTCTTCCCCAAAACCGGTTACGCTAATCGGTAGTCCTGTGTTTTAGTATTATAGGTATGGCCACGCGATGAAATAAACATGACATTGTTGGATACTAAGTGATAGTTCAAACTCAATGAAATAGATATGAAGTCTATGTTTTAAACTCCTACATTTTAATACATGACAACGATTTCGTCAATATTATGAAATACGACAACATGCTCACGGTATACTATATTGTACTGAATGAAAACCTACAGTGAGTGACCCTGAGCGAGCCAACTACTGTAATAATCACTTGTAGACTACCATGCACTGCACTTGTTGCAGTGTAAGGAATCAGAAAATAGGTAGCTTGGAGGTAGTGCAAAATGACGCTATGAGGATTATCCTCGGCTCCCGAGAACAGCAAGGATAGTGGAACATGAGATCAGAATTAAAACTTACCATCCATTTCTGATAGGATTTAAAATTTATTTCCACCATATTTGGGGTCAAAGCTCTGAGGGAACCCTAGTATCTCTCAGATTTCCAAAAAACAACGCAAACATCGAATCGCGCAAGTAGACGTGACTAATCACACACACGCGCGCCCTCTGATACACAAAATCTCCATAAAACATTATAACACTCAATGTTCAGTTAGTAAAATACAAAAGGTCGATCCATTCCACCATGGAAAAAGAATTCAAAAATTGATCGTGCACCTTACATGTCTACCACAAAAAACAGGGTGCATAACTGTGTTGAACAAATTGCGCTAGCAACGGTAAAGGAACACACAGAATCTATGGGCGATGGTGCATATGAGTGTTACGCCGACGGATCCGTACAGTCTGAATACAAAGCTGGTTGTGCTTGCGCTGTATACAAAACATGGCTTACTACAAAAATCAAGTTCATATGAGAATACAAAAATTGGGCCAGCACTACACAAACGGAGTTTGGGAGGTATACTCCTCGCAACGTAATTCTTAATGTCTAGGGGCTCTGGAGTAGTTTTCTGTGACTCTCGAAGTGCACTTAGGACACTAAATTCTTTCAGAGCAGGTGGCGATGAGGAAATTGTGAGTTAGATTAAGTGTATCGTAACTTATACAACAGAGCGCAATTTCAACATTTAATTTGTATGGATACCATCCCATGTTGGCATACGCAAGCACGACCACGTAGACAAATTGGCGAAAGAAGCCTGCAGCAAGGATACTGTGAACATAGATTTTGGGATGCCTCTTGCTAGGGTTGCACATATATTGAAAAGTTCTCATAAGGAAGAACTAGTAGATCTGATTAACACTCAAAAGCCGTAAGGCACTACGACCATCAAGCCACCTACTGCATGTAAGTTACAACACAAAGATAATATAATTGCTAATCAATTGTACTAAATATAGAACAAGCTGCAATTTCAGTGAAGTACAGATTAAGATACTGTTTTACAGATCATAAAAAAAATGTTCTATGTATGATTTTGACATCTGTGCAATGCAGCTGTGGAAGATAGGTTGTAGAGGTGGACCATAAAACGAAGTCCCGCGTATCCATACTCTGTAACGTAATCAGTGAAACCCGGAAGCATTCGACAAAATTTGGTAATAACAAATATTTGGAAAGTCAAGGGAAAAAAATGGATACATGCACAAAGTTGGAAGGGGGAGAGCGGATTTGAAAACACGGACATTTTTTTTTCAAACTGAGGATATGCGTGAATTTTCAGTGAATGACGAAAATGAAGAATTTATTTTTTTTCAATATTTTAATCATGTATCTTTTCATATAAGTACAGATCATCTTACATTTTAACTTTAAGTATCCAATACTAACAAGGGTCAGAAATAAACGAACCAAAGGGTAGTTACAGGACGTAGTTACTATGTTTATGCTTGAATGACCCTTATTTCCTTACTTTACAGGTAAAATTAAATATGGAGAGCGTAAAGAGAAAATGGCTTTGGATATGAATAAAACAGACACACGAAAATCCTCACTCACCTCCAAAATAAGGAGAAAGAAAGGGGTAAGCAAGAAGCCTCATGGTGGTACTTGCATAATTAGAGAATCTTGATGATTTTGTAAGTCTTACGCATCTTTAAGACATGAGGTATATTGGGCAGCATATTCACTAATAACGTATGTTAACACCTAATTGTACGATATGATATTAAAAGAATGAAGAATAAAGATCTCATTTTTTTTCCGTAGGCACTATGGACAATGTGACAGTTAGGAAAACATTCAATTTTC
>NW_023662335.1:0-7500 GCF_015228065.2 Penaeus monodon | reverse complement strand
TCCTCGAAATGGGTAAATTACCAGTTCCTGGAAATTCAGATCTATGCAAGAATTTAACACCTCCATGTGCATCAGGCTGGTGTCTGGCGTATTATAGTGTTTACAAGTTGTGTTTAAAAATCAAACTTGAAATTTGAACCTTTTAACTCATTAACTATTAGTGTATTAAAGCTTCCATCGAGAAAATTGAATGTTTTCCTAACTGTCACATTGTCCATAGTGCCTACGGAAAAAAAATGAGATCTTTATTCTTCATTCTTTTAATATCATATCGTACAATTAGGTGTTAACATACGTTATTAGTGAATATGCTGCCCAATATACCTCATGTCTTAAAGATGCGTAAGACTTACGAAATCATCAAGATTCTCTAATTATGCAAGTACCACCATGAGGCTTCTTGCTTACCCTTTCTTTCTCCTTATTTTGGAGGGTGAGTGAGGACTTTCGTGTGTCTGTTTTATTCATATCCAAAGCCATTTTCTCTTTACGCTCTATATTTAATTTTCCCTGTAAAGTAAGGAAATAAGGGTCATTCAAGCATAAACATAGTAACTACGTCCTGTAACTACCCTTTGGTTCGTTATATTCTGACCCTTGTTAGTATTGGATACTTAAAGTTAAAATGTAAGATGATCTGTACTTATATGAAAAGATACATGATTAAAAATATTGAAAAAAATAAATTCTTCATTTTCGTCATTCACTGAAATTCACGCATATCCTCAGTTTGAAAAAAAAAATGTCCGTGTTTTCAAATCCCGCTCTCCCCTTCCAACTTTGTGCATGTATCCATTTTTTCTTGACTTTCAAATATTTGTTATTACCAAATGTGTCGAATGCTTCCGGGTTTCACTGATTACGTTACAGAGTATGGATACGCGGGACTTCGTTTTATGGTCCACCTCTACAACCTATCTTCCACAGCTGCCATTGCACAGATGTCTAAATCATACATAGAATCATATTTTTATGATCTGTAAAACAGTATCTTAATCTGTACTTCACTGAAATTGCAGCTTGTTCTATATTTAGTACAATTGATTAGCAATTATATTATCTTTGTGTTGTAACTTACATGCAGTAGGTGGCTTGATGGTCGTAGTGCCTTACGGCTTTTGAGTGTTAATCAGATCTACTAGTTCTTCCTTATGAGAACTTTTCAATATATGTGCAACCCTAGCAAGAGGCATCCCAAAATCTATGTTCACAGTATCCTTGCTGCAGGCTTCTTTCGCCAATTTGTCTACGTGGTCGTGCTTGCGTATGCCAACATGGGATGGTATCCATACAAATTGAATGTTGAAATTACGCTCTGTTGCATAGGTTACGTTACGCTTAATGCAACTCACAATTTCTTCATCGCCACCTGCTTTGAAAGAATTTAGCGTCCGAAGAGCACTTTGAGAGTCACAGAAAACTACTCCAGAGCCCCTAGACATTAAGAATTCCGTTGCGAGGAGTATACCTGCCAACTCCGTTTGTGTAGTGCTGGCCCAATTTTGTATTCTCATATGAACTTGATGTTGTAGTAAGCCATGTTTGTATACAGCGCAAGCACAACCAGCTTTGTATTCAGACTGTACGGATCCGTCGGCGTAACACTCATATGCACCATCGCCCATAGATTCTGTGTGTTCCTTTACCGTTGCTAGCGCAATTTGTTCAACACAGTTATGCACCCTGTTTTTTGTGGTAGACATGTAAGGTGCACGATCAATGTTGAATTCTTCCATGGTGGAATGGATCGACCTTTTGGTATTTTACTAACTGGAACATTGAGTGTTATAATGTTTATGGAGATTTTGTGTATCAGAGGGCGCGCGTGTGTGTGATTAGTCACGTCTACTTGCGCGATTCGATGTTGCAGTTGTTTTTGGAAATCTGAGAGATACGAGGGTTCCCTCAGAGCTTTGACCCCAAATATGGTGGAAATAAATATTATCCTATCAGAAATGGATGGTAAGTTTAATTCTGATCTCATGTTCACTATCCTTGCTGTTCTCGGGGAGCCGAGGATAATCCTCATAGCGTCATTTTGCACTACCTCCAAGCTACCTATTTCTGATTCCTTACACTGCAACAAGTGCAGTGCATGGTAGTCTACAAGTGATTATTACAGTAGTTGGCTCGCTCAGGGTCACTCACTGTAGGGTTGCATTCAGTACAATATAGTATACCGTGAGCATGTTGTCGTATTTCATAATATTGACGAAAATCGTTGTCATGTATTAAAATGTAGGAGTAAAGCATAGACTTCATATCTATTTCATTGAGTTTGAACTATCACTTAGTAGCTCCAACAATGTCATGTTTATTTCATCGCGTGGCCATACCTATAATACTAAAAACACAGGAACTACCGATTAGCGTAACCGGTTTGGGGAAGAAATTATGCACCGTGGAGACTAGAACTCCTAGAGGCATTTTGGCCGCCACGACAAACATTTAAATATGTCGATCACACAAGGCAACCTTAAATTGCTAAACAACTGGGCCACATGAAGCGAGGCCAGGTGAAGGAAGTCACTGGTTGTCTGTCGAACGAGAAGTCAAGCTGTTGCTTTCGTCCTGATTATCGACATTATTGTTATTATTATTATTATTATAGTGGCCGTTGCTCTGATCTGCAGCAGCAACAATAATGACATGCTCATTATTGTTTCAGCCATTGTTGTCATTGCAATACCAGTGATTACAGCTTTGTCTGTGTTTGTCTGTCTGCTCAAACCTTCTCTTTAAGTTTTAGCAATTAGTATCTTAATTTATGTATCTCCCCTGAGATCGCTCTCTATGTTTTTTTTTTCTGTATTATTATCTATTCCACTCAATTATCTCCCTTTGTTTTAATGCGCGTGTATGTGAATATTCAGGAAGTGACAAACTATGCGTATCTGTGCAAATGATTCTGTGCAGTCTTCATAAACGAATTCAACTAGCAAGTGCATGAAAAGAAACTCTGACGAATGACTAAATTATTCATTGGTATAATACAGATTATAAACAGTGGAAATATGAATGCTAAAACAATAAGGTTCCACTTATTCTATCATATACATTACACAAATTTTGAGATCACCTTAAGTCAATAACTTAATCTAATCTTCGGCTTCCAGTGCTTACCAGCCCTCTCGTACACTCTTTCCTATCGCACACAGAAAACGAGCTTAAAGTATAAGAATAGTACTGTAACACCTCGACTAGTTCAATGGAAAGCAGGACTGCTTCCAGAAGCTGCTCTTCTTTTTGTTCTTCTTTTCTGAACTGTAGCCACTATCCGCTGAGGCGTCGCTGCCGCGATTACTGACGCGGCTGTCGCTACTGCTGGAGCTGATGGTGTTGTGGTTGTTCGACGTCCTAATTCTTCCGCCGACCATGTCTACGGGGAGAAATTTTGTCACATTTGAAAAGCTAATATTAAGGGTTAGTTTTTCTGGTATTAGACATGTTCACTCTTTGAAGATCTAGAGACTGTGTTTTTTAGGGGGAACATGGTATACATGCATATATTTGGATAATAGGCATCTTGCGTAAAATCGAAATCCCAGAAATGGGTATCTTACCTATGTCGAGGAAGTATTCGCAATGAATGTCGTGGTAAACGGACATTTTAACGTCTTGATCTCTCGGCTCTCTTTGGACTTTTAAATGTTTGAGTGAAGAAATAACTATCTTGCTTCTACTGCGAGGATACCTGTTTTGCCAAATGAGTCGTGCGGCGGGGATTCTTATAGTAGCAAGACCGCAACGCGCCTACGTCTTCCTAGTGAGTTTTACTGATAACTGATAACAAGGTGACAGCGATAAACACGAAAACGTGTCGCATAAGGATAAATCTTTAAGGTTTAGAGGATTTACTGAACACGTAATTTGCCGGTTATAAATTATACATTATTGAACTACGCACAACATTACTAGGTAAAAATGACTGATGAAAAAATCGAGTACCATCGCACGTTGCAAGTTTCTTAAAAAAAAAAAAAAAAAAAAAAAAAAAAAAAAAAAAAAAAAAAAAAAAAAAACTATCGTCTAACGTGATTACTCACGAAGAATAGCAAAGCTAAGGAAAAATCTTGGGACCAGGTAGATTTCTCCAATAAAAATATTTATATATAAACATTTCTATTGAAGAAATAAATGAATAAATGAATGGACACATGTACTAATAAAACTCATAGATAACAAAGTCGAATCATTTTTTCTTTCACTCTCGATCTCACTTTTTTGAGATAACGAACGTGCGTCAACTTACGACGCACATGCTTCTACCGTCATTGTCATGCCTCACAAATCCTTTATCAATGATAAACTACGCGATCCCTCTCAGGAGACGATATTCTCTTCCGTTGAGCGGAATGTACTTGTTGAATGCAGTGAAAAAAACACATAAAAAAACAATAATCTTCAACTGGCTATGCTAATGGACCGCTCTCTAAATCAGTCTCTCTTCCTTCCTTTAGATTGTTATTGTTACTATTGGCCATCATTGTGATGACTATGAGAATGGTAAAGATAATAATATTGATAACCATTCTACTGGTGTTTTCATAATATCATTGCAATTATGGCAATCCGTGTTACAATTATTAGCATTTTAGTTATATTTTCTTTGTTATTATTACTTTCGTTGTTTATCCTTATTCTTGTCATTTGTTTTGCCTTTGTTATTCTTCTTCATATACGTACATATGCGCACACACACACACACACACACACACACACACACACACACACACACACACACACACACACACACACACACACACACACACACATATATATATATCTATATATTGATATATATGTATATACATACATTGATATATATATATATATATTTACATATATATATATATATATATATATATATATATATATATATATATATGTATATATATATATATATATATACATATGCATATTCACACACACACACACACACACACACACACACACACACACACACACACTCATATATATATATATATATATATATATATATATATATATATATATATATATATATATATATATATATAAACGAATGGGAAGCTATCACAAGTAAACACAGAAAACAATAAAATACCAACAAAAAAATATCTTACACAGGGCAACACCATGTCACCAAAACTGTTTACAGCTTGCCTTGAGGAAATATTTAAGAAGCTAGAATGGAGCGGAAAGTGTATAAAATAGGAGCCGAATACCGAAACAGATTTGCAGACGATATTCTCTTCAGTGAATCTGCAAATGAAATGCAGCAATTAATAAACGATCTGAATAGAAATAGTCTGAAAGAAGGATTTAAGATGAACAATAAAAAGACTAAGATCATGTTCAACAGTAGAGTTCAATTCGAACAGATACATGCACAGGGGGGTATTGTTGTTATGGACAAAAGTGACTATATACTTAAAATGAACAACTTACTTTCCGATGCTTCTGTTTACAGGAAAGTAACGAAAGGTGAGGGGAACATGGAAACTGCCAGGTTCAAGAAGAAGGCGAGGGATTTACTCCTGCGTTCAGCCGAAGGTAAACGCCTACTTCACCTGCTGGAAGAGGCCTCCGCAACCCGTCCATGAGAGGTCTCCCGAAGGTGCACAACCCAGGCGTACCGATGAGACCGATGGCCTCTGGTATTGGTAGCGCTCCCCATCGTTTGACTAAGTATTTGGCTAATCCCCTCTCCGGCGCTATGGGGGTCATCAGTGATTCCAACCTGAACAATTCCGGGGACCTCATCAGACGTCTTCAGAATTCCAGGTGTAAAAATAAAAAGCTTGCCAGTTTTGATTAAACTACCTCTTTGCCAATATACCCACAGACGGGTCACCAGCTCTATGACAGATGCTGAACTTCCGCTGCCGAGATTTCACTTCGTTCGCCTAGTGAATTTATGCGTGGACTTCGATACTTCGAATTTGCTGGGGAAGAATGCCAGCGTTTAGGGTCTTTGCCATGGGCTCCCCCCGAGTGTAGTCATGACCTGCTGTTTATGGCAGCTGGAAGGGAAAACTAAAAGGATATAATCGGGGGACATTAAATTTGGGCTTGTTACTGATAATGTCCCTGTCATTGTCCCAGAAGGTCGTGCTTACAACATCCCTGCGCGGCTTACTCCGTTCCGAGAAAACCCAAATTCCCCGTGGAGGGGGAAGAGATCAAAAATTACTTTCCTGGCACTCGATGGCGATGGCCTACTTTTCCCTTGAACGGAAGCCTACAAATAAAAGATGATTATATCCATTTTACCCCCGCCCCGCAAAAAAGCAAAATATTTGTGGAATTTGGCTTTTTTCCTCAGGCACAAGGATCTCAGCCCCGAATTTTTGAGGAGAGGTTCCCCCTTATAAATCAATTTTTTCGGGAAAAACATCAAACCCCCAGACTTTTCCTCAAAACCCAGAAAAAAAAGGGGGAAAACTACTCGCAAGACCTTTGCACTCTTTCTAAAATGTTCTCAATTACCCCCATGAAACTTTCCAGGCTATCAGAAATCTTCGGTAATACGGTGAAAAAATCGCCAGCCACCGGGGAAAAGATACGCTTTATTACGAGACAGGAAGTGCCCAAAAACCCCCTAACAGTGTTGTTATCGCATCCCCGCGCAGATTCATACAGCCTATTTTGGTAAAAACGGGCCTGGTTTCAACACCGGGACAGCGAACATCGGCGACACCATTCCAGGGGATTTCTAACCCCATGGTGGTATATGTAGATAAGCTGGACATTGGAAAAGGGAAAGGGAAGCAGAATAGCCCGGGAGGACCTGAACAAAAAAAAAAAAAAAATTTATGGAATAGCATACACGCGACGGGAAAATGTAAACACACACCAGAGATTCCAACTATCAAAGGTACTGCAGATATTTTACGAAAAAAGGTGAAGGTCCAGTCGTCCCGTTTTTTTTTCACCCCGTCGCAATATGAATTTTTTTTAATTTTTTTGTGTAGATTCTGAAAAAAAAAAAAAAAAAAAAGGGGAAAAGAAGATATAATTCTCATTCATACCTTTATAAATGTGGTTTAAATAAATAAATACATACTATAATATATATATATTAATATATATTAATATATATATATATATATATATATTATAAAATTATAAAAATATACTCTTTTATTATTATATCTTTAAAATTTATTATATTTTAAAATAATGGGATTAAATAATATATATTATTTATATATATATATATAATTTTATATAAAATTTTTATTTAAATAATTTTATTTTATTTATATAATTAATATATATATATTGATATAATTATATTATAATTTTATTATTATAAAAATAAATTTATAATATAATATATATTAAATATAAAAATTATACATACATTATTAATAATTTTAAATGTATATTTATAAATACTATTTTATTATATAATTAAATAATTAATATAATTATTTAAATTTTTCTTATATAAATAAATTCTATTTAATATATATAATAATTTTAATATTAATTATATATAATAATATAAAATTT
>NW_023662333.1:12500-16293 GCF_015228065.2 Penaeus monodon | reverse complement strand
AAACCGGCATCATCAAAATCGTACTTAAAATACGGACGACGGAAGCCGAAAGATCGTACCCGGGCAATCACAGAAATCGCTTAAAAACGGGAACGAGCGGAAGCCGAAAGATACGTATCCGGCAATCATCAGAAATCGTACTTAAAATACGGGAACGAGCGGAAGCATTTTGTTATTAGTTTCATTAATATAATCATAATCATCGTAACATTCTTCTCTATGTAACTTTTGTCACAATCATAATATCACTATTATGACGACGACTGATGATAATGATGATAATGATAGTAATAATGATAGTTATAACAACAATAATGATATCAACAATAATGTAACCCAAATAACAAACATTTTACTAAATTTAATGATGATGATAATGATAATGATGATGATGATGTTAATAATAATAGTAATAATAATAGTAATAATAACAATAATAATAATGATAATAATAATAATAATAATAATAATAATAATAAAAATTATAATAATAATGATAATAATAATAATTATTATTATTATTAATAATAATAATAATAATATTATTATTATTATTGTTATTATTATTATTATTATTATTATTATTGTAATGATAATAATGAAAATAACAATAATGATAATAATAATAATAGTAATAGATAATGATAATGGAAATGATGACAGTAATAGGGATAATAATGATGATGATATTAGTAGTAATTTTAATAATATTGAAAATAATAATAACCATAATAATGATAATAATAATAATAATAATAATATACTGCTGGTACTGCTAATAATATAGCAATACCAGCTATATATATATATATATATATATATATATATATATATATATATACACATACATATATAGGTATGCATATATGTATATATATATATATATATATATATTGTTACGCCGGTCGCCTCGTCTCTCTGCCACCAACACAAGGCAGGCTAGGCAGACGGCGTGCTATATACAGGGTCGTGAACACTGAACAGCTCCAAGAGGCACCGAGCACCACAGCGTCCCAGAACACCAGGAGAGGAAACGCCAAGTGGCGAGGCAGGGCACGAAGTAAACACAAAATGACAGTCTTTCCTTTATTTACACAAGTTATTTACCGTACACTTTTCTATAGGCACAATACAGGGGGAAACCAGCATGTCACAGCACAATACAGCTTATAACAGGGCAACAACAGGTTTATCTCAGGTCACAAGGGTACACACGAGGTCTTTACAGGAGCAGCACCCAACTCCGTCTCCTCGCTTGTTCCTCCGCTCCTCCGCTCACAGCCAGCTGCGTCATGTTTGCCCAGGTCCCTTCGTGTTAACACATGTTTAGGTCATCCTTTTCATGTTAACACATGTTTCGCACAGAGACAAAGACCCACTGGCGTAGCACTATCCCCCCCTATCAAGCAGACGACCCGTCTGCTCTGACATACCTAAACCTGAAACAAAACTACATAAGAATTTAAATAAAATCAGTTCTCAGAAACAAATAAAATTCTTTCAAACAAAAGTAACCGTAATTGTAAATCAGTTCTCAGAAACACAAAAATCTTTCATCCAGCGCGGCTTTCTTCGCTCTTGCTGGGGTCGCTCTGGAGGAGGTGTGGGCGGCGGTAGATTGGCAGTGGCACCCAGAGGGGTATCTCCTGTCCAAAGACCTTGCTCATGGTCACCATTGACGTCTGTTGCATCGTCTGTTGCATCGCCCTCACCGTCCAAATGCTCGTCCTCATCTCGGTCAGCGTCTGCCACGTCCTCATCGCCGCTACTGGGGCTAACGTTATCTTCTTTTCACCATGGCCCGGGAGTAGCTTCCTGGCCCATGGTAACGCGCAAGCCGGTGCGCCAAGTCCTCGAAGAAGTCAGGCAATGGCCCCACACCAACCAACTCCTTGCTCCCGACGACTCTTTTGGATGCTCCACTTCCTCACAAATGCCCAGCTTTGCACCAGCTGGCACCTTCTGGGCTTTATCGAAGAAGTTAGCTACCAACACTGTAACTAACCCCTCCCCTGGTCCAACAAGGCTCCGCCCAACCGCTACGCCATCAGCCAGCTGCAAGTTTTGGTTGGGCTCCACGAGGCCCTTACTCCACGCATCACTCTTGACAGTCGACACCGGATTCTAGACTCTGTCCTGGGGGCAAGGTGCAGTCGCTCAGCTGTAACTACCTCTGCACAGCCAACCTCTGGAAGCAAGGGCACCTCTTCACCGTGCACCCTCACCAGCTTCCGTCCAAGGTCGACACACGCCTTACTCTGCTTCAGGTAGTCAAGGCCCAGCAAACAGTGCTCGTCCAGGTCGGCCACATACACCGGCAGCCGCTGCACCATGCTGCCCACGCCAATACGAGCCTCCACTGGCCCCTTGAGCTGCACACAATGCCCCGTGACACCACACAGTCTCTGTGGTGCGTCTGGAAGTCGCATAGTGGCCAACATATCAGGCCGCACTAGGGTCTTCTCAGCCCCAGTGTCCACTGTCAGGCGGCATGGCTTCCCATCTATTGAGCCCTCCACCTGCATCGTGCTGGTTCGACGGCAGCTTACCCAAGTCGGGGCCCGGGAACCGAGGACGGCTGGGTTTCGGACCCCTTCTCCAGCCTGTCCGAGTTTTCCGCCTGTAGCACTTCCTTAGCCTTAGGACATGCACGGATGCTGACCATACTGCCACAGTCCTTGCAGCACTGCTGGAAGGCATCAGAATCCGTCTGGTTGAGAGGACGTGTTCTCCGCTCCCTCCGACACCGACTACGTCTGTGCCCTTCCTTACCGCAGCCCCAACACAAGCCTTGAAAAGTGCTCGGGCTCACCTTCCTCAATGCTATCTTCTCCACTTTAGCCTTCCGGCCCCGGAGGTCACGGCGGGGCTGAGTAGCTGGCCCTAGGCCACTCGTTGCCTTCAGGAAGGCCTCGAACTCCAAGGCCCTCGCCAGCGCCACCTGCAGGTCCTCAGGGTGTGCCTGCTTGACGTAGATTTGCAGCTGCTGGTCCTGTAAAGCGTCAACAAAGAAATCACGGGCCAGGACCACAATCATCTCTTCCGCAGCCGCAGGGTACGATCTCCTTACCAGCGCCTCCACATCCTGCGCCAGCTGGGACAGTCTCTCGCCACGCTCACGAGTCCGCTTCTTCAAGTGGGCCCGATATACCTCGGCCTGGTGGTGGTGCCCGAAACGGCGTTTCAAAACCTCTGCCGCGCTGGTGTAAGAGGCATGTTGGGATGCCGGCAGATGCCCCAACACTTCCACCGCGGGGCCCCTTAGCACTGCTACCAGCTGCAGGGCATTCTCTTCCTGGCTCCAGCCCTGGGCAGATGCCAGCACTTCAAATTGGGCGACATATGCCTCCCAGGCCACCTTCACGTCGTACTCAGCTAGCTTACGCTTCACAGAATGTCTGGAGGCCGCGGGGCTGCGGGTTGGAGAACGCGTGCCGTGAACTAACACGCCCGGGGGGGAGGAAGGGGGTGAGGGAGGCAACGAGGCGGGTTGGACCGGGTCCGAGTTTGCCGCCACTATATCCAAGGGAGCGGTTCCGATGGGTCCCCAGCCTTCGCAGCGACCACTGGCTCGACACGACGCTGCGAGGCCCGGGGGTTTCCTGCCACGGACCCCAGGCAGACCCCAGTAAACCTGACACTCTGGCATCTGTTGCCAGAACCTCGTCTGCCTTCTCTGCTTGCAACGTTCCTACCTCATGACGCCGCCTTTCCACCTTCACTTCCTCCCTCAGGTCCTGAACCTCGCCCTTCAGAGTCTGCACCTCCTCCATCAGTTCACTCTTCATGCTGT
>NW_023662333.1:0-7500 GCF_015228065.2 Penaeus monodon | reverse complement strand
CCTACTTTTTTCTTTTAGAAGCGGAATACAAGCGATACTTCCCCGCTCTCTGCAGAATGTCTGGCAGCATCCATTTTTCAGAGCCTCTTCCAGAGCTGTTCAGATTAAGTTGTCTGTTCCTCGTGTCAGGTCCACACTTTTTATTTGCTCTTAAACTTTCTGATCCTGCCTGCTTGTTCTTTTCTCTCTAACCATTCTGTTGCTCTATGGTAGATTCCTTCCCTTTTACCATTTTGTTCTCGGTGTATAACCCACCGTCCTGAGTGAATAAGCGTTCTTAGTTGTTCCCCACACGAACCTCAGAAGAGAAATTTCATCCTCAACAAAATAGGTAACTCTTGCCGTTCCTCCCCCGCCCCCGTTTCTCTTGGGGCGCACTCGATCAACACGCGATCTTGCATGCAGTCCTCTATGCAATGTTAGCACGTTTCTTGACTTTCTGTCGCGTCTGCCCAGGTTCTCCTTTGTCCGCTGAATTATTCCAGTTCCATATCTGACCGTGGCCGCTTTCCAGGTATTCATCATTTTAATCATGCTTGACTTCAAAACAACGTTTAATCAGTTTACACATTGTTTCTCCACACTTTCTCTCTCTTTTTAGCAATCTTTCAGAATCTCCTTTTTTCGTCGACCTAACTATATTTCTATTCTACCGCAAGCGCACCGTTAACGGACCTCCATAAAGGATCGTTCGTAACACTTTACTCTATGTACTAACTACATATATATCTATTTGATTACAGCCATAGACCTCCATGAGCAACAGGTGTCATAAGCATTACTCTTCTTCCCCACAAGAGCCGTCTTTCTAAGCATCATCACCCGCGGATTCAAGGGCTAGAATTCCTTACTCTGAAAAATAACACAAGAGGAATAAGCTAGGAGATACAGAGGAAGGGTTGTAGAGGCACCACGGCATTTTCTTGTCAATATTATCATTATAATCATTATCACTATGATTTCTAGCTCATTTAATTTTGCTTTGTAACCATTAACCATCATTAGTATTATCAGCATCAGCATCAGTAGAGGTAGCAGCAGTAAAAGTAGTAATAAAATTATCAGTGACAGCAGTGCCATGACCATGCTCACTATTGTCATCACTTTTCTTATCGTAAATCTTCTATCTGTCTGTCTGCCTGCCTGCCTGCCTGTCTGTCTATATGTATGACTGTCTATCTATCTATCTGTCTGTCTGTCTATCACACACACACACACACACACACACACACACACACACACACACACATGTGAGCGCGCTCATATACACACACTGCAGACACTCATGCAGACACACACACACACACACACACACACACACACACACACACACACACACACACACACACACACACACACACACACACACACACGCAAACACACACACACAAGCGCACACACACACACACACACAGATATGAATAAATAAATATATATATATATATATATATATTATATATATATATATATATACACACACACACACACACACACACACACACACACACACACACACACATACACACATATATAAATAGATAAATAAATATATATATATATATATATATATATTATATATATATATATATATGTATATATATATATATATATATATATATATATATATATATATATATATATATATATATATATATATATATGTATATCATCATCAATAACGGTATGCTCATGTTTGAGCAGCCGTGGACCTCTCCACCATCCTTCGCCACTAAACTCGATCTTACGCTTTTCTTTCCACTTGTACCATCACAGCCCGCAAATATCTTTGATATTGTCGCTCAGTCTTGTCTCGGTTTGCCATCTTCCTCTGTTTCCTATCACCATCCCTGTCAGCAAGTTTTTCTCAATACTTTTACTTCTCATTACATGACCAATAAACTTTAATTTCCTCCTGTTCAAGATGTCCAACAGCCGGTCTTTACAATTTATTTTTCTCAGCACTTCATCATTCGTCTTCTTCTCTGTCCAGCTAATACGCAGTACGCAGTACTCGTCTGTAACACCACATTTCAAAACTATTGATCTTTTTCTTGTCTATCTACTTCAGCACCCAACACTCAGAACCATATGATGCAATTGGGAAAACTAATGAGTTCAATAACCTCAGTTTTGTCCGTAAGGTAATGCTTCGGTCTTTCCAGATGTTATTGAGAGCAATTGTGGCGTTTTTGGCAATGGTAATTTTCTTTTTATCTCCGGTGAATCATCATATGTATTAGTTAAAACAGCTCCAAGATAAGTGAACTCTTTCACATTTTCCACAATCATTCCATTGATTGTAACATGTTCATCATTGTTCATTGCCGGTTATCTTTGAATCTTCATGATCTTAGTTTTCTTGGCATTAAGAAACAAGCCAGCATATTTGTATATATATATATATATATATAATATATATGATATATATATATAGATATATATATATATATATATAATATACATATTCCATACCTATATATGTATATATAATTATATATATATATATATATATGATATATAATATTAATATATATATATATATATATATATATATATATATATATATATATATATATACTATATATATATATCTATATATGCTACGCCAGTGGGTCTTGTCTCTGTGCGAAAACATGTGTTAACATGAAAAGGATGACCTAAACATGTGTTAACACAAAGGGACCTGGGCAAACATGACGCAGCTGGCTGTGAGCGGAGGAGCGGAGGAACAAGCGAGGAAACGGAGTTGGGTGCTGCTCCTGTAAAGACCTCGTGTGTACCCTTGTGACCTGAGATAAACCTGTTGTTGCCTGTTAAGCTGTATTGTGCTGTGTGGACATGCTGGTTTCCCCCTGTATTGTGCCTATAGAAAAGTGTACGGGTAAATAACTTGTGTAAATAAAGGAAAGACTGTCATTTTGTGTTTACTTCGTGCCCTGCCTCGCCACTTGGCGTTTCCTCTTCTGGTGTTCTGGGACGCTGTGGTGCTCGGTGCCTCTTGGAGCTGTTCAGTGTTCACGACCCTGTATATAACACGCCGTCTGCCTAGCCTGCCTTGTGTTGGTGGCAGAGAGACGAGGCGACCGGCGTAACAATTGGTGTCAGGAGTGGGATTTGTGATATTGATCAGTGACGCGCGATTTATCATGTCGTCCAAAGATGGCGGCAGCCATGAGCGAGAGGAGGCTATGACTGAGGCAGGCACGAGTGAGGTGAAGCCGAGCCAGATGGACTTGATCACTGCCATGCTGGCCGGTATGAGGGAGGAAATGGCACAAAGGGCAGAAGAGCAGGCACAGAGGGCACACGAGCAGGCGCACCATCTCGTCGAGATGCAGGCAAGGAAGGCAGAGGAACAGTTCTGCCGACTTGCTGAGGTGCTACAGAGCAATCTTGCATCTGTGAAGATGGAAACTCAGCAGTACACCGACAAGGCCTGCAACAGCATGAAGAGTGAACTGATGGAGGAGGTGCAGACTCTGAAGGGCGAGGTTCAGGACCTGAGGGAGGAAGTGAAGGTGGAAAGGCGGCGTCATGAGGTAGGAACGTTGCAAGCAGAGAAGGCAGACGAGGTTCTGGCAACAGATGCCAGAGTGTCAGGTTTACTGGGGTCTGCCTGGGGTCCGTGGCAGGAAACCCCCGGGCCTCGCAGCGTCGTGTCGGAGCCAGTGGTCGCTGCAGAAGGCTGGGGGACCCATCGGAACCGCTCCCTTGGATATAGGTGGCGGCAAACTCGGACCCGGTCAACCCGCCTCGTTGCCTCCCTCACCCCCAACTCCCCCCGGGCGTGTTAGTTCACGGCACGCGTTCTCCAACCCGCAGCCCCTCGGCCTCCAGACATTCTGTGAAGCGTAAGCTAGCTGAGTACGACGTGAAGGTGGCCTGGGAGGCATATGTCGCCCAATTTGAAGTGCTGGCATCTGCCCAGGGCTGGAGCCAGGAAGAGAATGCCCTGCAGCTGGTAGCAGTGCTAAGGGGCCCCGCGGTGGAAGTGTTGGGGCATCTGCCGGCATCCCAACATGCCTCTTACACCAGCGCGGCAGAGGTTTTGAAACGCCGTTTCGGGCACCACCACCAGGCCGAGGTATATCGGGCCCACTTGAAGAAGCGGACTCGTGAGCGTGGCGAGAGACTGTCCCAGCTGGCGCAGGATGTGGAGGCGCTGGTAAGGAGATCGTACCCTGCGGCTGCGGAAGAGATGATTGTGGTCCTGGCCCGTGATTTCTTTGTTGACGCTTTACAGGACCAGCAGCTGCAAATCTACGTCAAGCAGGCACACCCTGAGGACCTGCAGGTGGCGCTGGCGAGGGCCTTGGAGTTCGAGGCCTTCCTGAAGGCAACGAGTGGCCTAGGGCCAGCTACTCAGCCCCGCCGTGACCTCCGGGGCCGGAAGGCTAAAGTGGAGAAGATAGCATTGAGGAAGGTGAGCCCGAGCACTTTTCAAGGCTTGTGTTGGGGCTGCGGTAAGGAAGGGCACAGACGTAGTCGGTGTCGGAGGGAGCGGAGAACACGTCCTCTCAACCAGACGGATTCTGATGCCTTCCAGCAGTGCTGCAAGGACTGTGGCAGGTATGGTCAGCATCCGAGTGCATGTCCTAAGGCTAAGGAAGTGCTACAGGCGGAAAACTCGGACAGGCTGGAGAAGGGGTCCGAAACCCAGCCGTCCTCGGTTCCCGGGCCCCGACTTGGGTAAGCTGCCGTCGAACCAGCACGATGCAGGTGGAGGGCTCAATAGATGGGAAGCCATGCCGCCTGACAGTGGACACTGGGGCTGAGAAGACCCTAGTGGGGCTGATATGTTGGCCACTATGCGACTTCCAGACGCACCACAGAGACTGTGTGGTGTCACGGGGCATTGTGTGCAGCTCAAGGGGCCAGTGGAGGCTCGTATTGGCGTGGGCAGCATGGTGCAGCGGCTGCCGGTGTATGTGGCCGACCTGGACGAGCACTGTTTGCTGGGCCTTGACTACCTGAAGCAGAGTAAGGCGTGTGTCGACCTTGGACGGAAGCTGGTGAGGGTGCACGGTGAAGAGGTGCCCTTGCTTCCAGAGGTTGGCTGTGCAGAGGTAGTTACAGCTGAGCGACTGCACCTTGCCCCCAGGACAGAGTCTAGAATCCGGTGTCGACTGTCAAGAGTGATGCGTGGAGTAGAGGGCCTCGTGGAGCCCAACCAAAACTTGCAGCTGGCTGATGGCGTAGCGGTTGGGCGGAGCCTTGTTGGACCAGGGGAGGGGTTAGTTACAGTGTTGGTAGCTAACTTCTTCGATAAAGCCCAGAAGGTGCCAGCTGGTGCAAAGCTGGGCATTTGTGAGGAAGTGGAGCATCCAAAAGAGTCGTCGGGAGCAAGGAGTTGGTTGGTGTGGGGCCATTGCCTGACTTCTTCGAGGACTTGGCGCACCGGCTGCGGCGTTACCATGGGCCAGGAAGCTACTCCCGGGGCCATGGTGAAAAAGAAGATAACGTTAGCCCCAGTAGCGGCGATGAGGACGTGGCAGACGCTGACCGAGATGAGGACGAGCATTTGGACGGTGAGGGCGATGCAACAGACGATGCAACAGACGTCAATGGTGACCATGAGCAAGGTCTTTGGACAGGAGATACCCCTCTGGGTGCCACTGCCAATCTACCGCCGCCCACACCTCCTCCAGAGCGACCCCAGCAAGAGCGAAGAAAGCCGCGCTGGATGAAAGATTTTTGTGTTTCTGAGAACTGATTTACAATTACGGTTACTTTTGTTTGAAAGAATTTTATTTGTTTCTGAGAACTGATTTTATTTAAATTCTTATGTAGTTTGTTTCAGGTTTAGGTATGTCAGAGCAGACGGGTCGTCTGCTTGATAGGGGGGGATAGTGCTACGCCAGTGGGTCTTTGTCTCTGTGCGAAACATGTGTTAACATGAAAAGGATGACCTAAACATGTGTTAACACGAAGGGACCTGGGCAAACATGACGCAGCTGGCTGTGAGCGGAGGAGCGGAGGAAACAATGCGAGGAGACGGAGTTGGGTGCTGCTCTGTAAAGACCTCGTTGTGTTACCCTTGTGACCTGAGATAAACCTGTTGTTGCCCTGTTATAAGCTGTATTGTGCTGTGTGACATGCTGGTTTCCCCCCTGTATTGTGCCTATAGAAAAGTGTACGGGTAAATAACTTGTGTAAATAAAGGAAAGACTGTCATTTTGTGTTTACTTCGTGCCCTGCCTCGCCACTTGGCGTTTCCTCTCCTGGTGTTCTGGGACGCTGTGGTGCTCGGTGCCTCTTGGAGCTGTTCAGTGTTCACGACCCTGTATATAGCACGCCGTCTGCCTAGCCTGCCTTGTGTTGGTGGCAGAGAGACGAGGCGACCGGCGTAACAATATATATATATATATATATATATACATATATGCATACCTATATATGTATGTGTATATATATATATATATATATATATATATATATATATATATATATCTGGTATTGCTATATTATTAGCAGTACCAGCAGTATATTATTACTATTATTATTATTATCATTATTGTTATTTTCATTATTATCATTACAATAATAATAATAATAATAATAATAATAACAATAATAATAATAATAATTATTATTATTATTATTAATAATAATAATAATTATTATTATTATCATTATTATTATAATTTTTATTATTATTATTATTATTATTATTATTATTATCATTATATTATTGTTATATTACTATATTATTACTATTATTATAACATCATCATCATCATTATCATCAGTCGTCGTCATAATAGTGATATTATGATTGTGACAAAAGTTACATAGAGAAGAATGTTACGATGATTATGATTATATTAATGAAACTAATAACAAAATGCTTCCGCTCGTTCCCGTATTTTAAGTACGATTTCTGATGATTGCCGGATACGTATCTTTCGGCTTCCGCTCGTTCCCGTATTTTAAGTACGATTTCTGATGATTGCCGGATACGTATCTTTCGGCTTCCGCTCGTTCCCGTATTTTAAGTACGATTTCTGATGATTGCCGGATACGTATCTTCGGCTTCCGCTCGTTCCCGTATTTTAAGTACGATTTCTGATGATTGCCGGATACGTAGTTTTCGGCTTCCGCTCGTTCCCGTATTTAAAGTACGATTTCTGATGATTGCCGGATACGTAGTTTTCGGCTTTCCGCTCCTTTCCGGATTTTAAGTACGGTTTCTGATGATTGCCGGATACGTATATATATATATATATATATATATATATATATATATATATATATATATATATATATATATATATGGGGGCCGCAAGTCAGTGCTGGTCCCAAGCCCGGATAAATAGAGAGAATGATTACTTGAAAGGTAAACACCGGCAATCTCCGTGGAAAGGAACTGGGGACCCTACCACGTACTCACTCCAAGAGCATCACAACATGAAAACTACAATTAAGTATCATGCTGTGACCACGGCGGCTCAGACATGAACCTACCGTAAAAAAAAAAAAAGAAGAAAAAAAAAATGTATG
>NW_023662332.1:12500-16293 GCF_015228065.2 Penaeus monodon | reverse complement strand
AAAGAAAATAATACTATAAATTTTAAAATATATATTAATATATATATTTTTTAATTTTAAAAATATATATATATATATATATATTATATAAATATATATATTTTAAATATATAAATATATATTATAATAATATTATAATATATATATATATAATATATAATATAAAAATATTTTTATTATTTTATTTTATTTTAAATATATAATATTTATATATTTTATATATATTTAATATTTTTTTTAAAATTTTTAAAAATAAAAATTATTTTATTTTTTAAAATTAAATTAATAAAAATTTTTTAAATTTTTAAATATTATATATATATATATAAAATAATATATATAATATATATATATGCATAGTATATATAAATTAATATATATATTATATATATATTATAATATATATATTATAACCTTTATTAATAAATATACACAAAGACACTCACCACACACAACACACACCCCAACACACACACCACACACAAAAATTTAATATATATATATATAATATTATATATATAATATTATATATAAAATTATATATATATAATATATATATATATATATTTTTAAATTTTATATATATATATATTAAAATTACATGTATAACATATAATATTATAATATATTATATATTAATATATTATATTATAATTATATATATATATATATAATATATATATATATTGGAGGGTATGAGATTACTCTAATACCCACACACAGAAAAAAAAAAGGTTGGGAAAACACAACAGCTGATAGAGGGGGAAGGATAGTTCGAGATATGAAAATAAAAAAGTTCGGGGAAACAAAAAAAAAAATAAGTTGTAATATATGAATATTGTTTTAAAATTTTTTTACTTTTTAATTTTTTTGTTTTGTTTTTTTTTATTTTAATATATTATATATATTTTTTTTTTTTTTTTTTTTTTTTTTTTTTTCTTAAATTTTGTATGACATGGGGGTTACTGGTATAGAAAGAGAATCATGGGTAGGTATTACTTTTGTTTTCCTTACAAGCTGTAGGTGATGCAATAGACGCCCAGGGTTTTTGGAAAACATACACTTTCCCGGCGACGGAAAAGTATACGGGAAAATGTAGGTTTGCGTGGAACGGCGGGGGGGATATTTATAAAATGTTGCAAAGTAGCCATCTGTAGGAGTTTAAAAGGGAAGAGAATGTTATAGGATGGCAATGACACCGACATGCATTGCAGGTAGGAGGTATTCATTGCAATCTTCCTTGTGATGTATGGGGGGCGTAATAAATAAGGAAAGGAAATCAGTTCAATGAGGCGGGAAGAAAAAAAAGCCCTTGTAGAAAAACATCGGGGTTAGTTTGTTACACATAACTTTTGTAGTACCCTGAAGTAAAATAATAAGGTAAGTGGGGAAAGGGAAAACCCACGAATTTCGAGAAGTGCACTGCCCAAAGTTATGGTTTGTAATGAGTGCCCTGGAGCAAGACGCATTTTTGTGTCAAGTGCCAAAAGCATAAAGGAAAACAAATGTGCGGGGAGTGGTTTTTTGCACAGTTATCAAAGAAAATCTGCTGGTGGGATAAAAATAGCGGGCCGTGAAGGGTTTTTAGGATGGTGAATGTAATGTTAAAGTGAAGGTGTTTTTGTTTTTTTATGGAAGGGCTGAATGAAATAAGCCTCAAAGGTTTGGGGGGAGAGTGGAATAAATACAGAGACCGGAAATTTGAGGTAAGACTTAGAGTAGATGAACTGAATCGTTGTTTAAAAAAAGGGGTTAACATTAACAGAGGAGATATTGTGGAAAATGGGGCGATGAGGGGTAGGGCATGGCGGTCGGCAGAGAAAAAGGAAAGAATGATAAGCCGAAGAGTGTAAGTCTGAAAGACTCACAGGCGAGCCTAACCGGGCTGATTCAGTCCCACAAGCCAAATCAGAAAAAGTGAGCGCCCAGGCAAGGCCACCCAAAGCACGAAAAGCCGGCCAGAGAAAAAGCCAAAGACGAAAAGTCAGGCTACCAAAGGCTCTCCACCCCCCAGTGGACCAGGATAGCCTGAAGCGAAGGGGGCCCCCTAAGCAATGAGGATTCACAATGGATTTTTGTCAGACTCCGACCGTCAATCAAATGTGACGATTTCTGATGTAACTATAAATTTAGTAACATCATGGCACGCAACAAAGTATTTGAGTGGAAACATCTGTGGCTTCCCTCAAGGAGGCATTCTCCACGCATAGGCGATCAAGGGAGCATGACATGTCATGCTCCAGGAGACATTATCAGGGGAAAGCTGTTCGTTTTCCCCGGGTATCACGTCTACCCCCTGCCACTTTCCCGAGGGAAAAAGGGCCCTGATGCCCCTGGTGAACGAAAAAATTCCCCGCCCCCGCAATAGCCGATGCACCGCACTGGGAGAAGTGTTGAATCTTTTCCCGTGGATTCAACTGGCCGGGGGCCCCCTGAAATGTACAATGTGTACAGCAGGCCCACTGTAGTAGCTTAAACACACCCCAGGTATGTGTTCCGCAGCACCGCCCCGAGTGATCATAGGGGGAGACTTCAATGCCACCCCCCCCTGGCCCCTGCAGGGCCCCCAGATGCGGTGGCCTCACTAGCCAAGTGCTTGAGACATTCCCCGAGACGCTCTCCTAACACCCAGGTGCCAAGCATGTGAGAGGAGGGGCCCAGACCTCCCCCCCCCCCCCTGGCCATGCGACTCTGGAGAGGTTTGGGGGCTTTCCCGATGAGCCCTCACTAGTGCCCATTAGGCACTATAAAAACCCCTCTGGATAGTGGCCACCCGAAATACCACGCCCGAACCCAAAAAGGGAAAACAGAAAAGGCCAAGGGCGGGGTTTCCAGAGCGCCTGGCCCCGCGTCTAAAAAGCAATAACCCACCAGAGCGAAAATGGGAAGTGCTACAAGCCAGATTGTAAATCCCATTGATGAGGCAGCCCACGACCTCCCCAAAAAACTTGGCCTGGGCCCAGGAGTCACAAGGAGCCTGGTACTTCAATGACGAGATTAGGGAGGTAACCACAGGGTAAAATGTCCCGAAAACTTTTCCGAGGCAAAAAACCCCCCCAAAACCTACCCCTCCTAAGGGGAGGCGTCAGGGACCCCAAAGGAAACTGCAGCAGAGTGGGGCAAAAAAAGTGGCGGAATGGTGTGAGTCCTTCGATCACCGTACCACCCTCTAGAGCTAGGAACGGGCAAGCGACCCACCACCCGCTCACCCCTGAGAGCACGCACCCGCCCCCCAGGCAGAGGCCAACAGACTGGGCAAGAGTTCTCTGCGAGAACGGTAGCAACAGTCTGCCAGCTGAACTGAGGGCAAGAGAAAAAACCCCCTACAACCAGACAGACTTGCTCACATCAGAAAAAGGGGCAGCCGAACCGATAACTCAGACGTTATCTTTTCTTGGGGGAAAAAGAGATCACACAAAGCCATTTGAAACTCAGCCCGGGCGATGACGGGATTCGTACCCCCTCATCTCCCCCCTGGGACGGTAGGGGCTTTCATTTTTGCAACTCTCAACAAATCCTGGGGAAAATTCCCCTCTACCCCCGAGCTGGAAGAGGGCTACCCTAGTTCCCCTCCCCAAACCAAAAAAACCGGGGGAAATACCGCCCCCCTTTTCCCTCAGCTGCGGCCAAGACGCCGAGGGATGTTTTCTGAACCGGCTCCAATGGAAAATGGGACCCCCACCGAACACCCCCCACGGGTTCACCAGGGGCAGGCACAGCGCACAGCATAGCCACGCTCTTGAGCACAATAAAAAGGGCACATTGTGGCAGTATTCCTTGAGTGGGAAGGGTT
>NW_023662332.1:0-5000 GCF_015228065.2 Penaeus monodon | reverse complement strand
AATATATAGATGATAGATAGATACACAACAACACCCCAACACAAAACCCACACACACTATTATATATATATATTAATATATAATATTTTAATATATATATATATAATATATATATAATATTTTTATAATATATATATATATATATTAAATAATATATATATAATATTTTAATATTTATATATAATTATATATATATAAATATATACATACATTTTTAATAATACACACACAAGTTACACGGACGCATAAACCACACACACACACACACACAAACAACACACACACACAACACACACAAAACACACACACACACCAATATATAAATATATATATAATAATAAAATATATTTTATATATATATATATATATATATATGAGTGTGTGTGTTGTGGTGTGTGTGTGTTTTTGTGTGTATGTGTATTGCTGCTTGTTTGAGATTTGGAAGTTCTGGTTTCCCCCGGGGCCTTTCACTTATGGCCCGGCCCCCGGTGTCAGTTTTTATGGCTGTTCATTTTTTGGTTGACACTCGGTGCTTACCGGGCGGGGATTGCCAGCAGGCGCTCCGGCCGGGTGTAAGCATCTCGATAATCCTCCCAGCACGAGGCTGTGTTCTGGGGGTTTTTTGTCAGGGATTGCGTGTGGGTATATATATAAGTAGTGTACCAGTGGGCGTTCGGTCGCCGCAATGCATGCAACACCTCTCTTCACGTTCTATGGTTGCATAATTTACCATGCACAGGGAAACCTGGGCGCATTCTGTGCAAAATGACTTCGGTACCTTGTTTTTTAAATTCTCAGTACCAGCGACCGAGGGGGAAATCCTTTTCCCTCTCTGTGAAGCTGCGGGAGGAAGGATTTGGGCCCGTCACGCCCACCCCCTAAGTAAATTTGGGCTCTGATGTTTTTCAGGGGATTAGGGGCATACCCTGGCCGTTTTGGTAATCTGTCAGCAAGCTCATTGCCTTTCCCTTAGGGCTGGGCCCCCCATTTTATGTAATTTCTACCCTGAGCAACATCCTTTTGGCATTGTGGGAGGTTGTCAGGGGGTAGATTTTGTCAGGGGTGAGCGCTGTTGAAGACAGTACGGCCCCTTTTGGAGTTGTGTGTATGACCACGGTCCTTCCCTCAAGGACGCGGGTCAGTGCCCCCATGATAGCAACTGCCTTGCCTGTAGTAGGGGGCGTTGTCTTTTCCCCTCAGGGTTTTGTGGCATCCCTTGCTGCGAAGGGGGGGCGCCTGTAGTGTGGGTAAAGGGGATCGACGATTATCCGTGTAATATGTTGCTCCCGGAGGGGTGAGGTTGCAATGACCCTCTGGGTTTCCCCTTTTAGGCTAGGCGTACAATATTCATTCTTTTTGCTTCCCAGTCTATGACCGAGAAACTTATCGAGGTTTGTCCCCACAGCGGAGCTTCGACAAAGTCAGGGTGGGGGGGAGCCCATCCCCTTTGGGCCCAGTAGGGGTTTTCTTGAGCTGAGGCGTATTAGCACCTGGCTGGGGGAACCCAGGAGTTTTTTGCAAAAGCTCGTTGTTTTGTTTAGGCGTTGACTATTTTGTGTTTAGGCTTGTTTTGGGGGACCCTGGATGCCCTTGATAGAATTGTGCTGCCCTTGATCAATTCGTGAGGCCCAAAGGGGAAAAAGGTTTGTCTCACTAGGAGGTTGAGGACCTTCCCCCCCCTTGGGCACCAGAATGACCCTGGGGGCTTCGTTTTGGGCTGTCTCCCAAAGGTCTTAATTTCTCTTAAGCCCAACAGAGCGAGGGAGATGTTATAATGGGCCTGACAGATGTAGTAGAATGATCTTATACTCTGTGTCTGGCCCTATGCGTCTTCCCCTCATTGTCTCATGCAGACAGTTTGCCTTTTTTCGGTCAAGCAGTACTGGACCTCCTGGGGAAAGGGGAGGGTCCGGTCTATCCTTACCCCAAGGTAGAGGGATTTCCGAACCCATACAAGTCCATTCCCGGATTTTCAGACTTGTGCCCTTTAATCTCTGTCTCAGAGCCAGGTTTTGGGTTTGACTGCAGAGATCTTTTGTCCTGTCCTGCAACACTCCCCGGATACCAAGTCCCGACAAAAAGCTGGGCTTTGTTTAGGCAGGGGGTCCCGTGGAGATGATAGCAAGATGTCTGCATAGGAGATGTCTTGACCCCCCTGGGAGGTTTTTGTTGAGGATACAGGAAATTAGTGTGTAAAAAGGGGTGGGGCTGAGAACCCCCCCCCTTTGGGGTTCCCTTTTTTAGGGCAGTGCGTGATAGGGACCTTTGGGAATTTTACTCTGGCTGCTATTTGTAAAGTAGTACCATCCCAAACCAAGAGCTTACTTGATTCCCTTTTTTGGGTCAGGCTCTCCTGAATGGCAAGAGGACTGCCAGTTCAAAAGCCTTTTCCCGCTCAAGGAATACTGCCCAGATGTGCCCGTGTTTTTTGTGTAAGAGCGTGGCATGCTTGCGCTGTGCTCATGCCCCTGGGGAACCCCTGGGGGTTTTCGTGTGGGGGGGCCCCCTTTTCCCTGGAGCGGTTCGTAACATCCTCTCGGCAGTCTTTGGCCAGACAGGGGAGGAGAGAGATGGGGCGGTACTTTCCCCCGGGTTTCCTTTTGGTTAGGGATGGGGGAACTAGGTAGCCCCTTCAGCCCGGGGTAGAGTGGAAGTTTCCCCGGACTTTTTGATAGTTGCAGAAAAGCAAAACTCACCCACCAGTCCCAGGGGGAGAGATGGGTACGAGATCCCCTATCGCCCCGGGGTGAGTTGCAATGGCTTTGGTGCACTTTAGTTCCCCCAGAGAAAAAAAAACGTCTGATTATCGGGTTCGGTGCCCTTTCTCTGATGTGAGCAAGCTGTTGGTTTTAGGCGTTCTTCTCTTGCCCTCAGTTCAGTGGCAGACTGTGCTACTCGTTCTCGCAGAGAACTTTCGCCCGTCTTTTGGCCCCTGCCGGGGGTCGTGGTGCGTGCATTCAGGGCGAGCGGCGGTGGCTCGCTTTACCCGTTGCCATAGTTGAGAGGGTGGGACGGTGATCGAAGGGCTCCACCATTCCCCGCCACTTTTCCCCCCCTCACTCTGCTGGGAGTTTCCTTTGGGGCCCTGACAGCCTCCTAGGAGGGCTAGGTTTTCGGGGGTTCTTTGCCTTTGGAAATGTTTTCGGCACTATTTACCCCGGGTTGACCTCCCTAATCTCGCATTGAAGTACAGGGGGTCCTTGGACTCCTGGACCCCGGCCAAAATTTTTGGGGATGGTCAGTGAGGCTGCCTCATCAATGGCATTTTCAAGTCGGGTTTTTAGCATTCCAATTTTTTGCTCTGTGTGGGTTCATTTTCTTTTTAGACAGCGGGCCAAAGGGGCTCTGAACGCCCGCCAGTTGGCCTTGTCTGTTTTCCATCTTGGGTTCGGTCGTGGTATTTTGGGGGCCATTCCATGAGGGGTTTTTAAGTGCCATAATGGTCCTAGTGACGGGGCCATCGACACGCCAGCCAACCCCCAGAGTCGAGTGGCCAGGGTGAGGTCTAGGACCCCCCCTTCACATGGTTTGGCACCTGGCTGTTGAGGAGAGGATCTCGGGGGAAGTCTCAAGCAGTTGGCTATGTGACGGCCAGCCATTGGGCCCGCAGGGAGCCCGGAGGGGTGGTGTGCATTGAAGTCTCCCCCTAGAAAAATGGGGCGGTGCTGCGGAAGCACATACCCGGGGTGAGTTTAAACTATCAGTGTGGCCTGCTGTACACATTGTACAATTTCAGGGGTCCCCCGGCCAGTTGAATCTCGACGGCAAAAGATTCAACATCTTTTCCACAGTGCGGTGATCGGCTATTGCGGAGCAGGAATTGTTGCGTTCACCAGGGGCACAGGCCTCTTTTTCCATCGGAAAGTGGCAGGCGTTTGACGTGATACCCGGAGAAACGAAAGCTTCCGCTGATAATGTCTCCTGGAGCTGGGGGAGTCAATGCTCCTTTTATCGCCTTTTGGTGGGAGAATGGGGACTCCCTTTAGGAGAAAACCACGATTTCCACTGCAGAATACTTAGATTGCGTGCCATGTGTTACAATTGATAGTTACATCAGAGACATCGTCACATTCGGGTTTACGGTCGGAGTCTGACAAAATCCATTTTGAGATCTCATTTTCTTTAGGGGTCTCCTTTGGCGTCAGGCATCCCCGGGCCACTGGGGGGGGGAGAGCCTTTGGAGCTTGGGCTTTTGTCTTTGGCTTTTTCTCTGGCCAGGCTGTTTTGTGCATTGGCTGGGCCCTTTCCTGGGCAGGCTCAGTTCTTTTGATTTGGTTGTGGCACTGAACGCCTGGTAGGGTCTGCCGTGAGTCTTTCAGATTTACTACTCTTCGGCTTATCATTTTTCACTTTGTGTCTGCCCACCGCCATGCCCTACCCCTAGGATACGCCCTATTTCCCAAATTCCCCCTGTTTAAGTTAACCTCTTTTCCTCTAAAGCAACGAATTCAGTTCTACTTACCAAAGTTTTACCCACAATTTTTCCCGGGCTCTGTTTCATTCCCCTCTCCCCTGAAACTACCTTCGAGGCTTTTTTCATTCAGCCATTCCCCTACAAAAAAAAACACCTTCACTTTTAAAAAATACATTCATATCCTAAAATCCCTTACGGCCAGGCTTTTCTATCCCACCAGCAAATTTTTTTTATAAATGTGCAAAGGACCACTCCCGCAATTGTTTGCACTTTTTCGCTTCTGGCACTTTACACAAATATGCGATCTTGCTCCAGGGCATCATTACAAACCATAAATTTTGGTCAGTGCAATTTCTGAAATTTGTGGTTCCATTTCCCCCACATTAACCTTTTTATTTTTCTTCAAGGCTACTACAATACAGTTTTTTTAACAAGATAAACCCGTGTTGTTCACAAGGTGTTTTTTTCTTCCCGCCTCATGTGAACTGATTTTTTTCCCTTTTTTTACGCCACCCTACAAACAAGGAAAATTGCAATGAATACCTCCACCGCAAAGATGTCGGGGTCATTGCCTTCCTATAAAAAA
>NW_023662331.1:0-16296 GCF_015228065.2 Penaeus monodon | reverse complement strand
TAAAAGGGCGCAACCGGTACCATAATGTACAAAGTGGGGACAAACCAAAATTTTGCAAAAACTGTGCATGGTATGGTGCATGCATTCATGTACACACAACGTATGGCGTCATTTTGGGGCATTCATACACTACAGGCATGCATTAGTGTAAATGACCATACATTATAAAAAACTGTGTATGATTCTCCAGGGTGCGAGCGGCGAATGAACATCTGTGCATCTGAACACACACATCACATGCACAAAATCGCAGCAGACTTGAAGGGTTTTGATACATTTGGCTAGTCTTACCTAGATACGATATGGTGCCACTGCTAACCTTGTATTTAAAGTTTTTGTATGGTAAAAAGATATGGGGTTTCACCTTATACAAAATAACTGTTTTTTTTGTAGTTTAGTCCATGCAGGTAAAAGGTAGGAGTTAAACCCCCTATACAAAACAATCTCCCTTGTAGTTCAGTCTGTGCATGGTAAAAGGGCATGGGATTTAATTATATCATTCTCTCTTGTACGATTTTCGTTGATGATTGTTCGAAATTCACTGTTTTTTACTCTTTTTGTTCTTTTAAATTTCCCGTTTTCATTTATTTTTACCATTGTCATCATCCCTTTTATTAAAGCTCATAGCCTCCTCACCTTGACCTTACTTCATTTTCCCCTTTTTTGTTTTTGGCAAGGGTGGGCCAAGAGGACCCGCGTTCCGTTTTTTGGTTTTTGCTGTATTTGCCCCCACCCCATAGGAAAACGTTGTACTTACTTGGTCAAGGGTGGCACGTACTACTGGCGCTAAAACGGAGATTGCAATGCGATTTTTTGAATTTTATTATTGAGTTAGCTTTGGCTATCCCCCATATCATAGTGCACGGGGATGTATTATAACCCGGGGTTGCAAAAATCGTTTAATAGATCTACACTCTGTTACAACAGTAGTTGAACATTTATTCGTTCGATTGCATTTTTATTGGAGTCAGTTGACCCTATTTACGATGGATGGGGTTTAAATAAAATCATTATCACATATTAAATCAGCCCTTCTCCCCCTTTGCAATTTTTGGGGAAACCCCAAGAAATAGGTTTTTCGTGATACATGTAGGGCATGTACAAGCCCATCACGAGCAGGTTATTTATGGATTTTCCAGTCTCGTTTAGTTCACTTCATTTCTTTTGGTATTGTGGGTATAGGGAACCCCAATTGATGAAGTCTTACTTAGTCGACATGCATACCCAAAGGAAAAGGCCATCTATCTGGGGTTTTCAAAAATTTTGTAGCAAATCTGAAATGAAAATTTAAAATAGAATCGAGGTTTGTGTACTACTTTCTGACCGGGGAAGTATACTTGCAAGAAAGTTTGCAAATAAATTTTCACATCACTTGCCCTAATGTGAAAATTTTGTCATATTCTTTAAATTTTGAATTCATTTAGGTAGCTGAAAAACTTGCTTAACACAATCGCTCAAAACACACTCTCTCTCTTCCCCTGGCAAAAAAAAAGATACTGAAACCTTTCATTAGGCAAAGATCAATGATGAATTTTTTTGCCCCAAATTTTTCCCAGTCACCCGAGGACAGTACATGATGCAAAAATTTCTTATTTTTACATAATTTCTTTTCTATGTGACGACAATGGTTCAAGAAATACTGGGGATTGTCGTTGTCCTTTCCCTTTCTCCCTTTTATATCTATCAGAGACATTTTGTGGCTCGGGCCATGCCCCTGCAGACCCTACTTACGTCCCCCTCCCCTATTTTTTCTTTATTTTTGTGAAGTAAAAAAAAAACAAAAAAAAGACGAAAGTAAGTAAAAACTATATTAAAAACTGAAATTTATATAAAAACCCTCCCCCTTTTCCCTTTTCACGATATCGACCTGGCATCGCAAAGGACCCTGCTGCAAAACGTCACCTTAGGTTACGTATGAAGGTTATAAGGACGTCTGAACGAGGACGGATAGATTCCCCAAAGGACCAGAGAAAAAAAAAAGAATTGGTTCGGGGGACAGTGCAGCGGAAGAGGAACCACCAAAAAGTTGGTCACCCCTCGAACCCAATCTAGGGCGCCTCGAGGGTGGGGCGTGAGTAGGGCCCGAGTAAAATGATAGTACATAAGAGGGTTTTGTGTAAGTATATTTAATGGGGCGTGGAAAAACAGTAGGGAGTGGGGACCTCCTCGGACCCCCACGGTCTTTCCCGGAGAGGCAGAGGGTCCCCCCAAGCTGCTTACCACGTCATTTTTCCGGTAGAAAGGGCCCCCTCGTGCCCTGAGAAGACATGGCAGTCAGAACCCCTTTACGCCTTCATTCGACGGACCCCCCTTCGCCTCCCCCCCCCCCCCCCTCACGCTTTTTTCCCCAGACATCGCATCCGATTGATTACTTTTAAACTCTTCCCCTGCCCCCCCCCCCTAGCGCTTGTTCCCGAATGCACCCGATGATACAGTTTTGAATCTTCCCCTGCCCCCCCCCCCCTCGCGTTGTCCCAGCTCGCATCCAGATTGATTACTGTGTTGAATCTTCTCCAGAAAAAAGAGAGTCAACCCGTTTAAAATACTTGATGCCCTGTAACCCTTATATTGAGGCAATTAAACCTCTCCGAGGTTGGGAGATAGGGTCGGTATTCTGGAGGAGACCTCCTGGTCGACATAAGAGTCCTGTGGCAGTCGCAAAATTTAGTATAATTATATATCAATATATATATGATTATGGGTGTGGTGTTTTTGTGTGGTGGGTGGTGGTGTTTACATTATATATATATAATTATATAATTATATATTATATATATATATATATATATATATTTTTTTTATATATATATTTAAGTATATAAATATAAACAACCACCACACACCCCCAACACCACACACACACACACAATTATATTATAATATATTATATATTATAATATATATATATTATATACATTATATATATATGCGAGAGAAAAAACAAAGGGAAGTAAAGAAAACACAGAATTGCCGAACCCCTTTTCCCCCTTTTATTGTTTCGTCAGGGCATATAAGACTAGAGCTACATAGTGGTATATATACAAGTACTAGGCGGTCGGGTACGTCGGAATAGGTGGGGAGCCCTTGGCGTTCGTGGCTCCCTTTTGCTTTTTGAAGTTTTTGGTTGTGTGTAGAACCCGGGCTTCTCCCATTTCCTTTGTCGGGGGGGCGGCCTTTTTTAATAATGGGGGCCCGGGGGCCATTTTGGGGAGAGGGCCGTCGGAGTCGACGTGAACACAAAGGGGCGTCCTTTTCGTGTCGTCGGGGGCGCGCGGTGTTGGGCATACGTTGTTCTGGAGGCCACGTCCTGTCTCGCCTATGTATACCTTTTCGCAGCCACCGAAGGTTTCTGTCACTTTGGGTGCAGGTCTGCGTGGTCTGGCTCTTTTGCCGACGATGTCTCCGATCTTTTTGCCAGAGGGGGTTGTTATCTTCATAGTATGGCCCCCAGGGCCCAGGTGTTCGCCAGCTGTGAGTGAGGGGTGATAATTTTTGTGTCTTTTTCCCGGTTTTCGTCCCTTCGTCTAGTCATGATCTTTTTCCCCTTTGCGTCGAAGGTGGGTGACAAGGGGCGAGGGTAACGGGGGCGCGGAAATGTTGCTGACGTCGCATTTTCCCCTCCAGGAACTCCGGGCTGCGATTCTAATGTCGGAGGAAGAAACCAATGCCACGCCTTCTTTGTTGGCTGTTGTGGGCAGAGAAATAGTGATGTAAACTCTTTTTTATGGGGTTTCGTATACAGAAACACCGGGCCCTCAGGTCTTTTTGGATAGGGTGGAGGAAAGGAAAACTGTTCATTTTTTCTCCTCTTCGTGGGGAACTGTATGGAGGGGTGACTGCATTAGTCTGTGGAGGAGTTCTTGAAAGGGTTGTTCTGGGTTTGTATTCAGGGAAAGGGTGTCATCAGTAACGAAGCCAGACTAATTATTCCCCCGATGTTCGGGAGTGATCGCCCCGGGGTTTCCATAAACAGCTGGCAAGGACGGTGACAGGGTGAGCCCATAGAAGTCCTTGGATTTGTCGTACTCACGTCCTCGGAAATTTGAAAGGCCCAAAATCCCCGCAAGGCGGTGAGTGCGAACAATATCTCTCGGCAGCGGTAGTTACCCCGTCCTTTCCCTTTAGCGTTCTTTTGCAGCTTTTATGGGCCCCCCTCAACGGCACGTTGGTGAAGATGTCTGAGTCGAAACTAACCCGCTTTTTTCATCTCATCCCAACGTTTTGCAGTTTGGTCATCATATCGGTGGTGTTTTATAGATGACAACCATTATGGGAGTTTTAAAGGGGCTCGAGGAGGTGCGCAAGCTTTTTTGCTAGCCGGGTGGGGCACTCCCGGTCCCGTTTGGGGATGGGGCTCACGGGTTTCCTCTTTGTGGGTTTTGATGTTCCCACGGATCGTCGGCGTGGTGGGTCTCCTCGGCGATCAGCAAAGATTTCCCCTTCTCCCAACCTCTGAGGATCCTCCGTGCTGCTTGTTAAAAATTAGGGGCCCCCTGCGCGTTCCTTCCTGGCTTTCCGTAAAAAGATACTCCGAGAGCAGTATTTCCTCTTATTGATATAGCGGTACTATTAATGATTACGATACCGCCCACCTTATCAGCGGAGCAATACAACGAGTGTCTCTGCCAAGTTCCCGTAGGGGCCCTTTTGTATTAGCAGGAATGGCAGGCTTCCGTCCTTTGGCATGGCGCTGCAAGGTCACAAATCCCTGCAGGAATCCTCTTCAATAGCAAGAGATTTTGCGGGAGTTGGACTCATAAAGCAGCCGCCTTTTCTAGGGAACCAGTGTCGAATTTAAACCTAAAACAAGGCTTGCTTTGGGGCTCTGTGAGAGGTTGTGTGACAGTTGAAATATCAAGTCATCACGACCATTGACCCCCCGCTTAGTACAAACATCCTCTAAAAATCTTTTGTCTCGCCTTCTGTAGTCGTCCTCTTTCCCAAAATTCGAGGACGAGTCTATGGGGGAAGGGGGACCCCCCGGGAAAGGGGGTCCTCAGCGCCCCTCTTGATGCACTCATAAACCCCTTTCCCCCAGGACACTTGCACTTAGGAAACGGGTGGACTTACCTTTGAGTGGGGGGGTGCGCTACGAGGGAGAACCCGCCCTTCACCCCTCCTTCAAGAAACTCATGCGTTCCTGATGCTTTGGAGCTTTTTTCGTGTGAGTATTCCCGTTTTTCCCCGCCATCGTTGTTAAAGAACACACGGTGGGAAATTTATGTCGAACAGATTGCGAGTAGAACAAGAAGGGAATACAAAAAAAACACACGAAATGCCGAAGGCCTTTTCGCTTTTATTGCTTCGTCAGGGGTATAAAACTAAAGGGTACATAGGGTATATATCAAGTACTAGGCGGTCAGTCACGTCGGTAATCAAATGTTATATATATACTCTTTTATATAACCTTATGTATTTTATATATTATATATTATATTTATTATAATATATATATATTATATATAATTTTATATATATATATATGTTAATTATATATAAATTTAAAATTATTTATATATAATTTTAAATTTATATATATATATATACATTTATTATAATATATATAATTATATATATATATATTTATATATATTATAAAATTTTTTTTTTGTGTAGGTGTGTATTTGGGGGTGTGTGTGTGTGTGTTGTGTGTTTCTTATATTTATGTACTTATTATTTTAATATATATAATATATATATATATAATTTAATATATTATTATATATATATTATATTAAGTAATAAATATAAACACACACCAAAAACACATACACACAACACACACACACACACACACACAACACAACACCACATATATATATATATATTATATAATATATATATTAATATATATTTTATAAAATTTATATATATATTATTTTATATATATAAGCATATATCTATATATAATTTTAATATTTATATATATATTAAATATATATATATATATATATATTATATATTAATTATAATATATAATATATGTAATATATATATTATAAATTTTAAAAATATTAAAATATATATATATATATATATATATAATATTTGGTGTGTGTGTGTGTGGCTGTTTATATTTATATCTTACATAATATAATATATTATATATAAAAAATTATAATATATATATAATATATAATATATATATAATAAAGTAAATATATAAATATATAATATATATATATATATATATATATATATATATATATATATATTAAAATTATAAAATCTATAAATATTATATATATATATATATATATATTTTATATATATATATAATGCATATATGCATGTATATATATATATATACTATATATATATATTATATTTTTATATATATTTTATATATATATATATATATATTATAATATATATATGTGGTGTTGTGTTGTGTGTGTGTGTGTGTGTGGTGTGTGTGTTGTGTGTGTGTGTGTGTTTATATTTATATCTTATATATTATATATATATATATTAAAATTATATATATATATATATATATTATATATATGTATATATATATATATATATATATAAGTCATAAATAAAAAGCATACACACACACACACACACACACACACACATACACACAATACACACACATATAATATATATATATATATATATATATATATATATATATATATATATATATATATAAATGTATATATATATATAATATATATATACATATATATAATATATATATATATATATATATATATATATATATATATATATATATATATATATATATATATATACATACATAGAGGTATATATACAAAGTATATATATACACATTTGATTACCGACGTGACCTGACCCCCCTAGTACTTGTATATATACCTCTATGTAGCTCTAGTTTTATATGCCTGACGAAGCAATAAAAGCGAAAAGGCCTTCGGCATATTCGTGTGTTTTCTTGACTTCCCTTCGTTGTTCTACTCGCAATCTGTTCGACATGAATTCCACACGTGTGTTCTTTAACAACGATGGCGAGGAACGGGAATACATCACACGAAGAAAGTCCAAAGCTCAGGAACCGCATGAGTTTCTTGAAGGATTTGCGTGAAGGAGCAGGTTCTCCCTCGTGGGCGCACCCCCCCATCTCAAAGGAAGTCTCACCCGTTTCCTAACATGCTAAGTGTTACCTGGAGGAAGGGATTAGTGAGTGCATCGAAGAGATGGAGACGCTGAGGACCCCGCCTTCCGGGGGTCCACCTTCCCCATAGACTCGTCCTCGAATTTGGGGAAAGAGGACGATCTACAGAAGGCGAGACATAAGAGATGTTAGAGGATGCTTGTACTAGTAGCGGGTGGTCTGAAGTGGTGCGTGATGACTTGATAGTTCAACTGTCACACAAACCTCTCACAGAACCCAAAGGCAACCCTTGTCTTTGGGTTTTAAAATTCGACACTGGTTCCCTTAGTAAAGGCATGGCTGACTTTATCGAGTCCAACTACCGCAGAAATCTCTCTGCTTTTGAGAGAGGATTCTGAGGGAGTTGTGACCTGTGCAGTCGCCAGTGCCAAAGGAGGGGAAGCCTGCCATTCCTGCTAGATACATTAAGGCCCTACAGGAACTTGGCAGAGACGACTCCGTTGTCATTGCTCCGGCTGAAAAGGGGTGGCGGTATCGTAATCATTAATAGTACCGACTATATCAATAAGATGGAAATACTGCTCTGGGATGTATCTATTTACAGGAAAGCCAGGACAGGAAACGCGCAGGACAGGCCCCTAGAGTTTAACAGAGCAGCACGGAGGATCCTCAGAGGTTCGGAGAAGGGGAAATCTTTGCTGCATCTGCTCGAGAGACACCACGCACGCCGACGATCCGTGGGAACATAAAAACCCACAAAGAAGGAAACCCCGTGGGGACCCATCCCAACGGGCCCGGGAGTGCCCCACACCGGCTAGAAAAGAAGCTTGAAAGCACCTCTCTCGAGCGCCTTAAACTCCATCAATGGTTGTCATCTATCAAACACCACCGATATGATGACCAAACTGCAAAACGTTGGGATGAGATGCAAAAAGCTGGTTAGCTTCGACGTCAGCTCCCCTCTTCACCAACGTGCCGATTGACGGGCCATCAAAGCTGCAGAAAGAATGCTGACAGGAATGGACGAGGATGAACTACCGCTGCCGAGAGTTTGATTGTGTCGCACTCATCCGCCTCTGCGTGGAGTTGGCTCGTTCGAATTCCGAGGACGTGAGTACGAGCAAATCCAAGGACTTGCTATGGCTCACCTCTGTCAGCCGTCCTTGCCCAGCTGTTTATGGAAACCCCGAGGCTGACCCACTACCGGAACATCGTGGGGAATAATGTGGGTCTGGCTTCGTTACGTAGATGACATCCTTGCTGTAATACTAACCAGAACGAACCTTCAAGAACTCCTCCACAGACTAAATGCAGTACACCCCTCCATACAGTTCACCACCGAAGGGAGAAGAATGAACAGTTTCCCTTTTTCCTCGACACCCTGATCCATAGAAGACCTGACGGCCCGGTGTTCTCTGTATACAGAAAGCCCACTAATAAAGATGATTACATCACTATTTCTCTGCCCACAACAGCCGAACCAAAGAAGGCGTGGTCATTGGTTTCTTCCTCCGAGCACTTAGAATCTGCAGCCCGGAGTTCCTGGGGGAGGAAATGCAGCACGTCAGCAACACTTTCCAGCGCCTCCGTTACCCTCGCGCCTTGCTCAGCCACCTTCGACGCAAAGCGGAAAAGATTCATGACTAGATCGAGAGGGGACGACACACAGGAAAAACCCCAAAGAATTATCATCCCTCACTCACAGCTGGCAGAACACCTAGAGGCCCTGGTGGGCCATACTATGAAGATAACAACCACCTCTGGCAAGAAGATCGGAGACATCGTCGGGCCCAAAAGAGACCAGACCACAGCAGACCTCGCACCCAAAGTGTACAGCATACTTGTGGTGGCTGCGACAAGGTATACATAGGTGAGACAGGACGTGGCCCTCCATGAACAACGTATCGACCAACACCGCAGCGCCCTCCGACGACACGACAAGAGGAGCGCCTTCGTTGTTCACGTCGACTCCGACGGCCTCTCCCCAAGTGGTCCCAGGCCTCCTTTTATTAAACAAGGCCTGCCCCCACGACAAAGGAAGAGGGTTAGAAGCGGCGTTCATACACCAACCAAAAACTTCAACCCCGCAACAGGGAGCCACGAACTAGCCAAGGTCGTCGCACACCTGATTACCGACGTGACCTGACCGCCTAGTACTTGTATATATACCTCTATGTAGCTCTAGTCTTATATGCCCTGACGAAGCAATAAAAGCGAAAAGGCCTTCGGCATATTCGTGTGTTTTCTTCCTTTCGTTGTTCTACTCGCATATATATATATATGTATATATATAATAATATATAAAATTATATATAATATATATATATTATAGATTGTGTGTGTGTGGGGGTGTGTGTTGTGTTGTGTGTGTGTTTTTTATATTTATAACTTAAATATAATATATAAATTATATATATTATATATATATATATTATATATATATATATATATTATATATAATATATATATATATGTAAAAAACACACACACACACACACACACAAACACACACACACACCATATATATACATATATATATATGATTATATAATTATATACTAAATTTAGCGACTGCACATGGACTTTATGTCTGACCAGGCAGGTCTCCCCCAGAAGTCACCGTACCCATATCTCCACAAGCCTCGTGAGAGGTTGAAATTTGCCTCAATATAATGGCTTACAGGGCAGTCATAGTAGTTTAAACGGCTTGACTCTCTTATTCTGGAGAAGAGTTCAACACTGTAATCAATCTGGATGCGATGTCTGGGAACAAGCGCTGAGGGGGGGGGGGCGGAAGAGTTCACCTGTAATCAATCTGGATGCGATGTCTGGGAACAAGCGCTGAGGGGGGGGGGGGCAGGCGAAGGAGGTCCTGTCGAAGTGAAGGCGTAAGGCGTTCTGACTGACCATGTCTTCTCAGGGCACGAGGGGGCCGTTTCTACCGGAATATGACGTGGTAGAGCAGCTTGGAGACCGTCTGCCTCTCCGGAAACGTACCGTGGGAGTCGCGAGCGGGGTCACACTCCCTACTGTTTCCACTGCCTCATTTAACTATGACTTACACAAACCATGCTTATGTACATATCATTTTACTCGGTCACCACTCACGCCTCACCCTCGAGGCGCCTTAGATTGGCTTCGAGGGGGGGACACAACTTTGGCTGGTTCTCTCGTTCTCCGCGTGCACTGTCCTCGACCCATATTCTTTTCTTCTCTCTGGTCCTTGGTAAAATCTATCCGTCCTCGTTCAGACGTCCTTATAACCTTCATACGTCAACCTAAGGTGACCGTTTTTGCAGCAGGGTCCTCTTGCGATGCCAGGTCGGATATCGGTAAAAGGGCCCAACAGGGAGAGGGTTTTATTTATATAAATTTCGTTTTTAATACTAGTTTTTATCTACTTTCGTCTTTTTTTTCTTTTTTGTGTTTTACTTCACAAAGATAAAGAAGAAAATAGGGGAGGAGGACGTAAGTAGCGATCTGCAGGGACATGGCCTGAGCCACAAACTGTCTCTGATAGATATAAGAGTAGATAAGGGAAAGGACAACGACAATCCGCAAGTATTTACTTGAACCCATTGTCGTCACATAGAGAAAGAATATATGTAAAGTAAAAATTTTGTGCATCATGTACTGGGTCACTCGGCATGACGGGGCAAAATTAGGGAAAAAAGAAATTCATCATTGATCTTTACGCCTACATGAAAAGGTTTCAGTATCTTTTGTTTTGCGGCGGAAGAGGGAATGAGAGAGAGTGTGTTTTGTGAGCGATTGTGTTAATGCAAGATTATTTCAGCTACCTAACTGAATTCAACTTTTAAAATGTATATTTGCCCAGAATGTACACATTAGTGGCAAGTGATGTGAAAATTTATTCAAGCTTTCTTGCAAGTATATCTTCCCAGGTCAGAATGTAGTACACAATCCTCGTTCTATTTAATCTACATTTCGATTTGCTACAAAATTCTGAAATACCGAGATAGATAGGTCCAGTTATCCTGGCTATTTCATGTCAGACTAAGTAAGACTTCATCAAATTGGGTTCCCTATACCCACAATACCAAAAGAAATGAAGTGACTGAAACGAGACTGGAAATCCATAAATAACCTGCTCTTTGATGGGTGCTTGTGACATGCCCTACAGTGTATCACGAATACCATGATTACTTGGGATTTACCCAAAACTTGCAAGGGTGAGAAGGGCGTGATTAATATGTGATAATGATTGTAGTTTAAACCCTAGTCCATACGTAAATATGGGTCAAACTGACTCCAATAAAAGCTGCCAATCGAACGAATAACGTTACAACTACTGTTGTAACAGAGTGTAGATCTATTAAACGATTTATGCAAAACCCCGGGTTATATATAGCACTCCTGTGCACTATGATATGGGGATAGATGCCAATGCTATACTCAATAATAAATTCATAAAAATCGCATTGCAATCTCCGTTCTAGCGCAGTAGTACTGCCACCATTGACCAATGGAACGATACAAAAGCTTATTCCTATGGTGTTTAGCAAATACAGACAACCAAATAACGGAAACAGCGAGGTGCCTCTTGGCCCACACCTACTGACCAAAATCAAAAAGGGAAAGTGAAGTAAGGTCAAGGTGAGGAGGGGCCCCACTGAGCCCATTAATAAAATGGTATGATGACAATGGTAAAGATAAATGAAATCGGCAATTAAATGAACAAAAAGAGTAAAATCAAGGAATTTTCGAACAATCAATCAACGAAACTCGTACAAAGAGAGGAATGATATAGGGTTGAACTCCCATAGCCTTTGACCATGCACAGACTGAATTACAAAGCCGCAGTTGTTTTGTATAGGGTGAACTCCCCTAGCCTTTGACCATGCATGGACTAAACTACAAAACAGCAGTTATTTTGTATAAGGTGAACTCTCATATCTTTTGACCATACAGAGACCCTTTAAAATACAAGGTAGCAGTCGGGCAAACCCCTATCGTATCTAGGTAAGACTAGCACAACTGTATCAAAACCGTTCAAGTCTGCATGCAGATTATGTGCATGTGATGGGGTGTGTTCATTGATTTCACATGATGTTCATTCGCCGCTCGCACCATGCGAGAATACATACACAGTTTTGATAATGTATGGTCATGTACACTAATGCATGCCTTTTAGTGTATGAATGCACACAAAATGCACGCACATACGTTGTGTGTACATGAATGCATGCACACATACACATGCACAGTTTTGCAAATTTTGGATTAGTCTTACTTAGATACATTAGTGGTTTCCTGGTTGCTGCCTTGTAGTTCAGTCTACTATGGGTAAAGCATATGGGAATTCACCCTATACCCAAAAAAAACTACTGCCTTGTAGTTCAGTCTATCAGTACACACCGTTTACCTCATATGGAGAGGTCGTGTGGTGCTCGTACTGTGGTGACCTCGTCCCTTACACATTAATCTCTTGTGTTATTACGAGGAAGTTGTACAAGGGTTCATGAACTTTTGGTGCTCATATAACCTGCAATTCAGTGACATGACAGTAGTGATGTCAAAATAGTTATACTTGTTAGGGGAAATTTTAAATATGTGACGAACCAAAAAATGAGAAAGAATATGACGAATACCTTGAGACACACACAACAAGGATTTCGAGCTTGAAAATGCGTATGCACAGGACCGAACTACGCGACAAGGTTATGCAGCTGGAGGAGAAGGTGAACAAGACAATGCTGATCTTCACAAAGGATATCTTGGGGCCCTTTAAAAATCCTATACTCTGTGAATTGAAGACCATAATCATGAAGTTATATGTCTCTTATGTGAATTTATAATTCGTAATATTTGAGGATATAACAGCATGAAGTACAGATTGCCTAATAAAACACTATTCACACATGGATAAATGCCCCAGTCAATTCATATCATGGAATATGTTAGCATTAAGCCTAGGCTGAATGATCTAGAATTTTACATCCGTAAATATAAATTTTCCAGACTGCCTCTGGGTATGTTTCACTGTATAAAGTATATGCCAGTACTCTAAATTTCTGGCTAGTTTTTATCCCATTTTCACAACCAAGGACATTATGCATGGGCGCTTCAATGCAAGGCATCCACACTTTGGAGACAACCAACGTGATAGTAATATAGTACATCACTGACAGTATATGACACAGAAGCAGAGACTCATTTGGGAAGTGGCAGGTTAGATTAGGTATTGGCAAAAATTTTTCATGGTTAATGTCTGTACTTCACTGGTACGAGAGTTAGTTAGTGACTACTTTGCAGTCTTAAACAGACTATACTGTAGACAGCGACTCACCCCTAAGTCACCTAGGCTGAGGATAATTATCCCACCCGGACTGGAGCATCACTTCAAGGCACGGGTCTATGACTGTATGACACCTATGAAATAACAAACGTTTTAAAAATTCTCTCAGTATTTAATCAAAGTTGTCACGACTACTATAACACGTGGGTCTGTTCACCAAAACTTCTCGAAGAAAAAGGGGCCCCAGGCCCCACATGCACCGAGGGGTATAAAGACCATATTCTGGCCAAGGAACATAAAAGGGTCCAGGAGCTTGCTAATTGTTATAAGATAGTAAGACGACAGATAATCTTCAGCGTTTATAAAGCCAAATGGAATTCAAAGAATTAAAAACTCAGATTCGTAGTAAACACTGGAACAGTAGTCAAACTTCTGAAGCTGACATGTGGAGAAAAATTTAAAAGGCTGACAAGTAAAGCTCTCACAAACACCGCAGTTCCACACTCCACAAAAACAGGCTAATATGCTGCTAGAGCATGGACCGGGAATTCTCAGGTAAACTCACTTCCACAGGGGTAAAAAGACAAGTCGAAAAAGGATAGAAACTCTAATATAGCAGTAGCCTGTGCTGCAAAACGACCCCTCTGACTGCTGAAATAACCGAGTGGGAACTAATTAATGCCCCTTCTGAAAGGTAAGGTAACCCCCCTGGCGAAGATGGCATTATTTATAGTGTCCTTCACCACATTACCACATTACCAGGCAGCCCACTTTGCATCTGTATAGACTCAGCCTATCACCAAAGGGAAACATCCCAAGCTCCTGGACTAAAAGGTTAATCATTCCCAACCTAAACCTAATACTGACCCAAAAACGGCCCTTTCCTTTACCTCCTGTCTGTGCAAAGTACTTGAGAGGATAATACTGAAAAAGCTTATGTATCGCATAAGTGCTAAGTTATCCCCCAGACTGTATGGATTTCTCCCAGGGTGTTTTACAAACACAAACCCAGGCATGCAAACTGTATGTCTTGATCTTAAATCTGCCTTTGATATTGCAAACTGAGAAATCATTATTGAGCAACTAGCTAGTTTTAGTATTCAGGTACTTATACAAAAGCATTTGAACTCGGCACACCTCAGGGGGGTGTACTTAGGGCCATGCTATTTAATATCCTATGCATAGATTACTAGGCGATATACCACTTGAGGGCAATGACTCCATTATTTGCTATGCCGATGATATTTGCATTAAATCCTCATCCGAGGAAAGAATGCAAGTGATTTTGGATATACTTTCAGCAAGGGCTATTGAGTGTGGCTTGATAATCTCGACTGAAAAAAACAAGGCTCTTAGCCCAAAGACAACCCCTCTGCCAAGGTTTCATATAAATGACATTGAGCTAGATCTTTGCCATCAGTACAAATATCTCGGGTGATTCTCAATGATGTAGAGTTCATCAGAAACCTGAAGAAAAAGCTGTGGGAGTGGCTGAGGCCAGTTAGGATACTTATTGGCAAAGACCATGGTATCAATGTAAAAAATTGCAAGACTCTTTTACTTGTAATACATATGGTCGGTCAGAGATTATCATGCATTGCACCTAGTATTGTTCAAAGAATCCCTAGTTGACTAGTTTTGAATATGTACAAAATGAAACCATGAGGATCATTCTTGATGCCCCTTTGAACAACAAGGATTGTAAATATGAGAAATGATCTTAACTTACCCTTGTTTTCGAAAGAATATTATACATAAAAAAAAACCACATTTGGTGTCAAATCATTAGAGTTCCAAAGACAACTAAAACAGAATAGTGGAGCTTTCGGACAACTACCCATTCATACTCAAATCCATGGATACCAAATAACACTAAGCTCAGATGAACTCCATAACTAAGACCCTACATGGACGTTCTGTACCACCGTGGAAAATGTCGGACCTAAGTGAATATTATACGACTGCCCCCTAAAAAGACAGTGTCCCCCCTGCTATACTTAAGCAGTATGCACTTGCAATAATAAATGAGCATCTTGAAACTCTGTCCAATGCATATAAATGCTACACTGAACGGCCCTTGCAGTCTGGGAACAGAGCAGGATGTGCTTTGTTGTGTATAAAAGCAATATCTTGCAGCACCAGGATTGTAGGAGGGTTCATGACTGGGCTAGCACTACGCAAACTGAGTTGGTAGGAATACTCATTGAATCAAGGCTCGGGGGTAATTTTCTGTGATTCACAGAGAGCTCTCCAGGCTCTGAACACTCTAGACAAAGGTGCAGGAAATATCGCAAATGACATCACGATAAACGTGTATCGTACAAAAGAACGAGGCCATGATATAAGTTTTGTGTGGATTCCATCGCATGTTGGAATCCCTAGGCATGATCATGCTGATCGCCTAGCAAAATCAGCGTGTGACAAACAAGTGTGGATGTAGATCTTGGGGTACCTATTCTAGGATTTTATACAGCATTGAAGCATCAAATGTATCACAGCTTGCCCACGCCTGTCCAATTAGCCAGCGTGGTAAATAAAGGACTAAACTAAACTAAAATAAGTTCAATCCGTGCATGGTCAAAGGCTATGGGAGATCACCCTATACAAAACAATCCACTGCCTTAATATATATATATATATATATATATAATATATATATATATATATATATATATATATATATTATATATATATATATATATATAATATATACAATAATATATATTATATATATATATATTATATATATATATATATATATATATATATATATATACTGTTTTTCTACTATCTATCTATTATTTTATCTATCTATCTATCTATATATATTATATATATATATATATATATATAATATTATATACTGATATATATAATATATATATATATAATTTATATATATATATATATATATATATATATATATATTACATAA
>NW_023662330.1:0-12500 GCF_015228065.2 Penaeus monodon | reverse complement strand
TATGTTTTGTTGTAACTTAGAAGCAATTGGTTTGCTCATAAGTTAGTTTTCAATTTTGAAAAAAAGTCATTAAAAGGGTCGGTTCTTTTAGGGCCTTATGCAATCATTAGTGAGGTGCTTTTTGTAAGGCACTAGTGTTTTAACAATTTTCCATGTTTTATTTGAGTTGCCCTTATATTCTGTGAATTATTTCTGAAATAATTCTTTTGCACGTTGAATTAGTAATTTTACATTTTTTCTTTTGACTTTATAATCTACCTGAAGGGGGGGCCTCATTTCTGTTACTTTAAGGGTTTGGGTGGGCATTGTTTCTATCGCGAATGGCTCTTGAATGTCGTCATTTACCATGGAGCAGGAGGACGTTTGACGGTTCGTTTTACGTGGGGAGCCAGTGCATCAATGCTGCTTAATAACTTCTGTAAGGATAGTTACTTGGTCGTTTACATATCTGTCAGTGAAATATTTGATAGAGTACTTCTTTAGACAAGATAAGCTCGCAGAAAGATTGAGGGTTATAGTGTTTGAAATTGCGAAAAGTTTTTATTTCTGGGGGTTTTCGCTTGTTTTCTTTATATTTAACGTCATCGTGATAAGTTCATGGTCAGCAACATGACAGGGGAGACATCGAAGTAAAATAATGATGTGGTCTGTTGTTATTATTAAATCCAACAGAGAAGAGGTTTTTCTGTAATTCGTGTGGGGCTTATCTATTATTTGTTCAAATTTATTTTTCTTAATCATTTTAGCTAACTTAGCATTAGATTTGTTAAATATCATTCAGGTCGCCTAAGATGAAAAGCGGTTTTGTTTTAAAGACATTTTTCTAAACACATTTCAATGTATTCAAAAGATTCAGAGGTGCATGGGGGTGCCTATAGACAGCGCCAATAATAAAAGAAGGAAGCATGTTGCTTTGTTTGGTAACCCAGACATCTACAGCAGTATTGCTACCCGCTGTAGCAGATATCCTGTTGACTTCAGGTATCCGTACATATATACATACTCCTCCCCCTCGCCCTGCATCACATCTATAAACTTTAAAATTTGGAATATTTAAAGAAATTACTGTTTCCCTTTCCTGGGGGAGCCATGTTCACTTATGCATAAAATGTCTATGGTTCTCTCCTCAACTAGCCCTTTTAATTTCCTCAAAATGTCCGAGGAGAGTTTGAGCATTTATATGCTCTATTTTTAGGACATTATGCGATCTGGTCACTGGTAATGCTGACGGCGTTGCCTTGTCAAAATTCTGACGCGCTTGTACTTGTTCTGTTTTAAAAACATTTAACATTGTCAGGGAAAGCATCAGAGTCTATAAACAGATCGGGCTTTATGTCCTTTCCCCTTACAGACACTGTGAAGCTGGCGTAGTAGTCGTGTCATCACTGTCTTAGGGGGTTCACCCCTTTAAATGTTTTCAAACTTTTCAGATAAATGTTGTTCAATGTCCTCTTCGTTTGTGTCTGGGTGACAACTGGTTATGTAGAGGTAGATGTGTTTGGACGTCTGCCCCCTTCAACGGCTTTGGTGTTTGGTTTTCTCTGTCTTTTTTCCTTGGTTTCTTGTATTACTTTGAGTAACCGTTTTTCACAAACATCTTGTGTAAAACTTCGTTCGTTCTGCATAGTTGTTAATGATGACTGGGAGCACTGCGGAGGAGGGGGGGCAGTCGGTAGGGCGGTAGCCCCTTCCACCTGCTACTGAGCTGTTTCCTCCCAGGGCGGGTGGGTCGAGTGGTTCCCAAATTTTCTTTTTATTCTTTTTGTTCTGTTTTTTTCTATAGCTGTGTTTGGGTGTTACTTGTGTAGAAGCTTCAACCTTGTTTTTCTTTTGGGGTGTTGGTTTTCGGTCTGACGGCGGGAGGGTCTTAGTTGACTTGGGGGAGGCGGGGGAGTCGTGTGGGCCGGGGTCTGCTGGCTAGGAGCGCCGGTTTAGGGGCACGTGGATGGCTCAGCAGAGTTGAAGGTCGGCGAGTCAGCAAGGGCGTGAGGCAGCTGGCTGGCCGCGGGCAGCGAGAGAGGGGAGGAGGGTTTGGGGGGGGAAGGATTGCCCGGGCGGGGTATGGGCGTGGAGGGTTGGAGGAGGGGTTTTGGGGTGGAGGTAGGGGTGTTGTGACTGGGGAGGAGATGTAAAAGGAAGGTTTTGTAGGTGGTCTGATCAGGGTGGGGTATGGGAGGTAGGGGGTTCCTGTGTGACCGATATGTCCTCTGCTTGCTTATGCTCTATAATTTTGGGTTTAAAGGACAATGCTGTTCGGAGAACATTCCCATCAGCAAGTCAGTTTTGTTCTCGATCAAATTTTTATCATGAAGGAGGGCCCATTACAGGTCTGTGTTTCTTTGGGCTGTACTCTTTTGGAAAAATTTAACAAAAGGAGAGAAATAAACCCAATTTTTTTAGGCGGGACCAATCTGTTTGGGGGAGTGTCCGTTGTAGTTTTTGCGAACACTACGTTTGGATTATCGACACACTGATCAATCATTGTGTGCACGGGTAAGTTTTATCATCCTTTTGGTGTCCCGTGTCGTATTCCTGGGTTTTCTGGGTCTGTTAAACTGATTACAATGTTATGGCTTGTTCGATTTCAGCCGGCCTGTAAATTTTTTTATTTGATCGTAGATGACCGAAACCTGCCAAGACTTTTTAGTAGCCACGAAACACAGAATTGTGTTCAGCACTATTGTTACACTGCCCAACTGATAGATTTCTTTATCAAACTGATTTTCCACTGTTTGCACGGTATCACTGCTGTTATTTCTAAGGGGCCCCTCACCCTGGGCCGGGGGGCAGCCCTTTACCCTGGTGCCATGGGGGTGCCCATCCTCGTGGGCGGGGAGGCAGCTCTGACCCGCTGCCGGGGGCCCATATCCTAGGGCTGAGGGCCCGGTACCCTGGGAGGGGGGCCCGTTACCCTGAGCCAAGGGTCCCCTTTCTCTCTGGGGATAAGAAACTCGTGCTAGCTGCCCGAGGAAGCACCCGGGAGGCCCCCTGGTTGGCCCCTCAAACCTGGGGGGAGGGGTCAGATTGCCCTCTGACACTGCGGGACCACGAGAAGGCAAGGTTTGTGAGTTGCGGGGCTGCGGCGGGAGAGGAGCAAAAAACACGTCCGATCACCCGGCGGCTAGACTCAGAGAGAGAGAGAGAGAGAAACAGAGAGAACAGACAGAATGACAGACAGAGACAGAATGACAGAGTGAGAGGGCGAAAGACAGAGGTAGCGAGTAAGAAAGAAGAGGAGGAGAGGGATAGAGAGAAGAGAGAGAGAGAGAGAGAGAGAAGAGCGGAAGGGAGGGAGGATGAAGGGAGAGACAGAGGCTTAAAGAAAGAGAGAGAGAGAGAAGGGGGGGAGAGAAAAGAATGCACAAAAGCATATAAAGAAAAACAGACAAAAAGCCTGCGATAATCACGAAAAAAAAAAGATGGATTCAGAGAAAAAAATGAAAGAAATCATTAGTCGATTATAATGGCCCTAATTGCCGTTGCAATTGCATTTCTTCTCCTAATGATAATACGGCATTTAAGAAAAAAACTCAAAATCAAACTGATATCAACATTGCACCGTTTTCCCAGAACCGACATCGATTCATTTCCAAAGAACCACAATTCAACCCGGAATTATATTCTCTCAAGAATCTTTGAAAATTTATAACATTTACTTATTAATGATATAAATATGTATCTTTTTATGACATTTATCTATTAATCTTTAACATTTTCCGTTAGTCTTCCTTCTCTGGTTTAAATTAATTTTTTCTTATTATTATTCTGTCAAGTTATATCTTATTTATTTATTTATATATTATTATCATTATTAGTATTGTTGTCTTATCACTATCTTTTTTTTTATCATGATTACTGTTATTATCATTTTATGGTATTGCTTTTATCACTATAATTTTTATCATGATTGTTATTGTTTTTATTATAAACATTTTTTATCATTATCATGAATTTCGTAAAAAGAAAAGTACTTATTCGAACGAAAAGAAAATATCAAACATCTTAAACAAAGGAAGAAGAAGAAGAAGAAGAAAAAGAAGAAGAAGAAGAAGAAGAAGAGAGAGGAGAGAAAAGAGAGAGAAAAGAGAGAGAGGAGAGAGAAGAAGAGAGAGAGGAGAGAGAGGGGAAAAGAGAGGGGAAGAGAAGGAGAGAGAGAGAGACTGAGAGGGGTGAGAGAGAGAGAGAGAGAGAGAGAGAGAGAGAAGGGGGAGAGAGAGAGAAAGCGAGAGAAAGAGAGAAAGGACGAAATGAGGAATAAGAGAGGAAAAGTACCCTCAAAGAGTCATCGTACAAAAGGCGAAGTCTGTCCTGATTCAGTGAGGTGATTGCAAAACTGATGCTCCTTTTGAGATCCATACCCAAACAATATTGCAATTTCCTTTATGCAAGCTCCCCGTCTGGAGATCGGAAAAGGGTGGAAGATATAGCGGAAAAGATGTTGAAAAGATTTTTTACGGTTTTATTGTGCTCCCCCCCCGCACCCCCTTCCCTCTCTCACTGTCTCTGCCGTAGTCCATATAATCCAACAAAATTTTTTCCCTTTTTCTCTTTTCTTCTTTTTTCTTCTTCTTCTTCTTCTTCTTCTTCTTCTTCTTCTTACAGCGTTGTTCTCCTTATTTCCCTCAAAAAATAGAACGCGGGTTCTATTTGGGGTTTTTTAATCGTCCAAAGTTTACGGTTCTAGTCACATAAATCATTACTGTGCCTAAAGAATACATATGTGTATATATATAATATATATTAAAATATATATATATATATATTATATATATTTTATCATATATATATATATATATGCATTATATATACACTATATATATGCATATATATATAATATATATATATAATATAAAAATATATATATATATATATATATATATATATATATATATATATATTAAAAATATATATATATTATATATATATATATATTAATATATTATAATATATATACAGCACATTTTTTTTTCCTTTCTTTTGCTCTGCTGTTTTAGCCCAATTATCGACTTTTCTTTAGGGCACCTATCCATCCCTTGATATGTATAGAGTCAAAAAATTGATCCCATCCTGGTGTTCCGCACGGATTTGTACAAAAAACGCAGCAGGTCGTGTGTGTGTATGCACACACAACACTATATAATATTAATATATAATTATATATATATATATATATATTATAATATATTATTTTATAATATATAGATATATATAGATATAATAGTAGAAGATAGATAGATAGAAGAAGATGATAGATAGATAGATATAGATAATTATAGTGTTATAATATAAATAATAATATATTATATATATATTTTAAAAATTTAAATAAATATATATATGGTGTGTGTGTGTGTGTGTTGTAAAATTTTAAAAATATATTAAATAATATATATATATATATTATAAAATAATATATAAAATATATAAAAACCCCAAACACACACACACAAATATAATTATAATGTAAAAACCTACCACAACACAACGGGCATGTGTGTATGGGGGTGGGTTGGGTGTGAAACACCAAGAGGTTTTTATTTGTAAAGTCCCTTTTTTTTGTCAATGCGGGCGACTTAGGGTTCGTAAACAAAACTTATCACAGAAACGAGAATTACTTTAACCCAATAGATTGGGGATTTTATTTTTTTTTAGGGACACTTCCGGGTTTATGTTCATCAGAGCAAACCCTTTCCCCTACGCCCTTATATTCATTATGAAATTAACCGTTTTAATAGCTTTAAGAGTCCTCCCCCCTAAAAAATGGGGCAAAAATCACCCCCGGGTTTGGGATGACAATTTTCCTAATCATTAGCTAAAGTTATCACCCCAATTATTAAAATTATTACAAAATAAATTTTTACCCAATGATAATCATTATAATAATTTCTGCCCAATAATTCTTTTAAAAACGGTAATAATGAAGGAAGGAGTACCGCCGTGACCCCCCCCGGGCAAGAGTTATCAGTAGGGCGTGGAACGGGTTATTTCCCAGGGGTGGGATATTCTGAGCACGTAATCCCGCAAGCGAAAATTTATTTGATTTGCTCTGGGGATTTAAAAAGAGCCCAGTTTCCCGGCGGTAGGTGACGAATTTAATGTCTCTCGGTTTTTCCCAATGGTATCTGCCAAAGGGTATGGTGAGTGGTTTCAGAGTCACGGTTTTGACGTCGTAAATGGTAAATTCCTTAGTTGTATATCATCAGTAGACACCACCCGATGCCCTTAATAGAGTAATAATTTTAAATTTTAGAACATCACATCATCATCATCATCTCATTATCACCATTAACATTTCTGGTTTTGTTATATTTTATTTTTTATTTATTTCCTATTATTGATAAAATAATAATTATTTTTATTATGTTTTTATTTCGTTTCATTCCATTCTATTATGAGATGATATGATGTAATGAGATGATGATGATGATGATGTTTGGATGATGTATGATGATGATGATGATGTTTTTTTTTTTATCTTTATTATTATTATTTTTATTTTAAAATTTTATTTTTTATTATTATTATTATTTTTTATTATTTTATCATATTATTATTATTATTATCATTAAAATTATTTTTTTATTTTAAATTATTTTATTATTATTATTTTTTTATTATTATTATTTTTATTATATTTTTTATTAATTTTTATTATTTTTATTATTACTTTTATATTATTTTTATTATTTTATTTTTATTATTATCATCACATCATCATCATCTTTAACAGTACATAGCGATAAGTAATAACGAAATGATAATAATATGAAAAGATAATGATAATGAAATAATAATGAAAAAAAAAATTTGGTAATGATAATAAAAAGAAAGAAATGGTAATGATAAAAATAATGAAAATGATAAGGGTAATGATTAAAAGAAAATGATAAGGTAATGGAAAATAATAATGAAAATGATAAGGTAATGATAAAAATAATGAAAAGATAATGGTAATGATAAAAATAAAAAAAATGAAAATGAAATAAATAATAATGAAAATAATGGTAAGAATAATAATGAAATGATAATGAAAATGAATAATAATAATGAAAAGAAATGGTAATGATAATAATATGAAAATGTAATGGTAATGATAATAATAATGAAATTATAATGGTAATGAGTGCCATGACAAAAAACGCCAATAAAAAAAAACAATATTAATGATAAGGATAATATTAATAATAATAATGATAATTAAGAAGAATAAAAATAAGTAATTAATCAAATAGTAATGATGATATAATAACAATACAAAGCTAATGATAATGATAATAAAATAAAAAAAAATAATAATAAAATAATAATATAAATAATAATAATAATAATAATAAAATAATAATAAATAAAATATAACCATAATAAAAATAATAAATTAAAAATAATAATAAAACACAATATACTACTACTATATAATATAATAAAAAGAATGATAATGGTAATAAATAGCAAAAAAAATTTAAAGATAATGTAATAATCATAATAAGAGTTGTGTTGATAATAACAATAATAATTAATGATGTTGATGAGTAATTTGTAATAAATTGATAATAATAATAATAATAACGAGGAAACCTCGTGCTTGTTATATAATTAAGAACTTAAGGTTCAAAATCCCTCTCTCTCACTTTCTGATCTCTTCCCTCTCCTCTCTCCTTTTCTCTCTCTCTCTCTCTCAAGTAGACTATCTCCATCTCTCTCTCTCTCTCTCTCTCCTCTCTCTTTTCCCCCACACACCCACACACACCACAACACACACACAAACAACATTTTCCCTTTGCGAGAATTCTGCAAAAAGTTTAACCGTAATGCAATTTTTTAGGGTATTTTTAAGCCCCCCTTGACACCAAATTTTCCCTTATTTGACTTTAATTCAAATTATTTGACAAGGTTAGGGTTTTAGAAAAATTAAATGTCGTGTAAATTCTCTTATAATTTTTAATTTATAGTCAAGTGAAGGTCAGATAGAATCGCGTAAGAGTAAAAAATTTACATTATTTTTTTATAATTTTTCTTTATATAATTTTTTTTTGTACATTATGGTCTAAACCCAAGAATGTTGATTGCATCAAAATTCTAAACGGCCATGCGCAAACAAAAAGGCCCAGGCAAAATTTTAATATTGAATTAAAAAAAATCAAGCAAGGGCAAAAAGGGGTGGGGGTTATAGGAAAAAGCAAACCCGGTAACATAGAAACCCAGAGCAAATCCCAGGTTTTTTTTCCCCTAGATTTTTTTGGTTTTCACCGGGATCAGGACATTCCGTTCAGTGTATTTGCAAAGATTTTTTTCCCCCTAAACTTACTACTCTTTTAGTGATTTTAAAACCTCACCTTATGGGTTCTGTCATATCAAAATTTCTGCCAGCCTTTCCCCTTCTCTTATCAGTGATACAAATTTTTTTTTTTTCGGTAGGGAAACCCACACATTAGGATTGCAACTGCAGCGATTTCTCTTTGAAGTAGCATGGCGTGAACCATTGCTGGCACTTAAAAAAAAAAAAGAAAATAATGTAAGTCAGAATTTTTAACAGAAAAAACTTTTATAATTGAACAGGGGAAAAAACATTAAAAATAAGAATGAAGGAATAGAACTACATAATTTTAAGAAGCAAAAAAAAGCAGATTCGAGGTAGGGGAAAGCATAAAGTGAAAAGATTTATTTCACAACACCCCCAAAAAAAAAAAAAAAAAAAAAAAAAGTGGCGATCTTTACCATATTTACCAAAGCGTCAGTCACGTACCTTGCGAGATGAAAAAATTTATTCACTTTTTACCGTTTTTTTGTTTTTAATCATGAATTTTTTCGCAGGCCAAGGGACCCGGATGTTTGACGGTAAAAACTTTCCTCCGCATAGTTCGGTGACTTGGCCGTAAAATTTTTGGAATCACGGGCCTTTGTCTCTAATAAAGGAAATTCGCTTTGAGTGGAAAGGACCTGTCTAACGTTTAAACTGTAAAGGTAAGGAAATGTTTTTATTTTCTTTTTTTTAATTCTATTAAATATTGTTAATTTTTCACCACCAAATAAGGACTTTTTTTTTTAGTAGATCACGGGAAATGACCCTTAAATACCCGAAAACCCTTTTACAAAAATGAATGCTTTACCTGGTCTTTTTTTACGCACACTTTTCGTGGAATTAAAATATTTAATATCAGTAACACACTGAAAATTAACGTGGGGGAATCACATCGCATTATGCATCCCTTTTAAAATATTAATATATAAAATTTTTATATATAATAAATATAATATATATATAATATATATTATTTTATATTGTATATTTTAAAATTTTTCTTAAATTTTTATTAATAATTTCAGTTTCCTAAATGAACAACTGCTTTTGAAAACCCATAAGGCCTTGGTATCGACACAAAACCCTTTTTCCCCAATTGCACTTACGTATACCCCCCCCCCCCTCCAACCCATTGTACCTTCTGTAGGCCCTAAAACCCTACCTAAAAGGGACGTAAATTTCCCTTGGGGGCTGTACAAAGCGTGTCAAAAACGAGGACGAATATTTGTTTACTCTTGAGAACGGTAAGCCTCCCCAAAAACCTCTTATTATATTTATGCCCAAATAAAGTTTTTATTTTTTGGGAATATTTTTTGGAGGGCTTACCCAAAGGGTTTTGGGTGGGGTGATAAAGAACAGAGTGTTCGGGATCTTAGTAGCCCGTTTTATTTGCAGAGGGGCAAATGTTGCTGTTATTGTTTCAAGGAATGGAATATTTAAATATTATCAGTGGGGGGAATGGTTGAGATATCAAAATACTGAAGGAGAAAAGAACACTGCAATTAAATAGTTAGATATTATTTTAAAGTAAAGGGGCAGTTATAAAATATTGTTGTAAGTAATCACACACAAACACACACCACAAAAACGCACACACACCACACACACAGACGCACCACCCCCCACACAAAACAACACACACACACACCCAAAACACCACACACACACACAACAACACACAAAACCCCACACCCAACACGCGCACGCACACACACACACAACACACACATTATTTATATTTTATATATATAATATATATTATAATATTTATTATATATATAGTTTGTTTGTGGTGTTGTGGTGGTGTTGTGTGTTGTGTGTTTTGGGGGTTTTTGTGTGTGGTGTGTGTGTGTGTGTGTATATGTAAAGTAGCATAAATTATTATACTCATGTATATATGTAATAATAATTAAATAATATATATATATATTAATAATATATTATTATAAAATTATAATTATATATATATATTATATAATAATTATAATAATATTATATATCATACATACAATATTATATATATATATATATATATATATTTTATATTTTTTATATATATTATATATAAATTTTATATAATATAAAATATTATATATGTATAATATCAATATAGATGTGTGGGGTTGTGTGTGTGTGGTGCATACACCCATATTTCTTAATACTTAATATCATCGAATAAGGTCAAATTATTTTTCGTGTGCCTCATAAAGATAACAAATAATAGTTTTGAAGTGTTTTTGTTCGAGCTTGACCCGTAGGATGTAATATATGATGGGTGCAAACTCGTCTCTGTTTCTTTTTTTGTTTTTTTTCGTCTCCTGTTTCTGTCTCGTCCCTGCTTCTGTCTATTGCTGTCGTCTGTCTCTGTTTTGGTCTCTCTTTCCCTTTTCTTTGTGATTTTTTCTCTCCCCCCTTCTCCTCCCCTTCTCTCTTCCCCCCCTCCCTCCCCCCTTCTCTCTTCTTCCTCCTCTCTCTTCTCTCTCTCTCTCTCTCCCTTTTCCTTCTCTTCCCCTCCTACTTTTCTCTCCCCTACTTCTCTCTCCCTCCCCTCTCTCCCGTCACCCCCCCTTTCTCCCTACCCCCTCTCTCTCTCTTTTCCCCCCTCTCCTCCCCCCTCTCACCCTCCCCCCCCCCCCTTTTTCCCCCTCCTCTCCCTTTTTGGACAGTCGTGGAAAAAAAAATAACCGAGAAACAGAGGGGAAAGGACACAAACTTTGTGACCCCGGGGGAGAAACGACAACTGAAGATTCCGTAAAAAAAAATGGGAAAAAACTGAAAATAATCCCCTTTGTTTTTCTGTGGGTAGCTCGAGAGGTGCGTGTGAGGGAAAACAAAAAAAACTCGACCCACGCTTGTACTGAAACTTGAGTAAGGAAGGGGGGGAAAAGTGACTCGCGAGGTTTTTCCCAACAAAAAAAGTTAATTAAAAGGGGAGGGGGACTATGGGTGAAGCGTATTTGATTTTTAAAAACCCTGTCGGTAGATTAAAAGGGGTTTTAACGGGGTAAAAGTTAAAAAGCACTGAAAATGTGAATATTTTTTTTAGTATGAACCACATCGGGTAGATCAAAGTAGAAGGGGGAAAAATATTAATTTTTTTTTAACAACTGGGGGGAGCTGGTTGTCATTAAATGAGAGGTAGAAAAAAAAAGAAACAGAACAGAAGAAATGATAAGGAAAAACGTGAAAAACAAAGTTAATAAAAGAAGAACTACTTACAGAAAACGGGTTTTTTTTTTAGGGGAATAGGTAAAATGGCTGAAAAAGGCTCTGAAATTTTATGGCAGGACAAAAAAAACAAATAGACGATGTAGAGGAAGGCGCAATAAAAAAAAATTTGGGGGGCATTTACAGGGGAATCGGGGCAAAAAAGATATATATGAGTTTTTTTTAACCCCTTTTTCATCCATGTAATCGTTAACTATCATTTAGGTTTTATAGTGGTACTTGATCTCAAAGTTCGTTCCCTTTAATAACCAAAATCACCCAATTCGAGGGAAAATATGTGAGCTCATCGTCGTATGGACATTGGGTTTTTTCAAATTTTGGCATACACAAATTTCCAAATTACTTCTTGTTGCTTTTCCCCATAAATTTAAACCTTTCTCTTAGTGTTATTCCCCCCCAATGGAAACCCCCTTGCCCCGGGGGGGGGGCTTTAGGTCCCAAGTCTGGTGAGCGGACAGAGGGTACCCATACTGGAGGGGTCACCAGGAGGGATGAGACAAAAAAGGCTTCCCGGGGACCAAGGCCCTTTAGAGGGGTGGGCACCCACCCCTGGTTCATTCCATCTTGGGCCCGGGAGAACTTCCCACTGTGTTTGCCGTGCGTGGGATCCCCTATTACCCGGAGACAGGGGTCCCGGAGGGTTTACGTGCTGCACGCTGCGCCCGGGAGTAGCAACACACCTCTTTTGGGCCTTTATTTTGGTTAGACGGGGGCTTTATCAAGGGCCCGGGAAACAATGGGGTGGTCAAAAATGGCTAGGGGAAGCGGGAATTTAGTCGGTAGCGCATAGGTCCCCCCGCTGCCATCATACGTAATAGTGGGCGTATATTTCCTTTACCCCTGTGGTGTTGGGGGATTTTTAGCCCCAAAATATAGTTCCCCCCGTTGGGCTCCATGGTGGTGGGGGGGTTTAGGAAATGAGAATTCCAATTTGGTAAATGAGTTTTACTAACAAATTTACAAAGACTTTTGT
>NW_023662329.1:0-16296 GCF_015228065.2 Penaeus monodon | reverse complement strand
TTTTTGCTTTGCTACAAAAGACCCCAATTTGGGGGGGGCCCTTGCCAGGCTAGGCTGTTGATGACTATATTTTTCGCACTGAAGTGGCTTAGGCACAAAAAGGTTTTGGGGTTTTTGTTAGGAGGCCCCAGTTTACCCAAAAAATTCAAAGGGTTGGGGGCCTTCCTTTTTCAGAAGTTCACCAGGACTTGCCGGGGTTGAAGTCCCTTTCCCCTATTTCCGTGAAATCCCCCTCGCCTGTGGGGGGTGGAAGGGTTGATTAAGGGTTTTCCCACACCCATTTTTTAACGGAAAGTTAAGAAAGTCCCAAGTAAAGCCCCCATCTTTTTGGACCTTTTTCCCTAATCCCCCCAGGAAAATTTTGGGTGGGCGAAAGGGGGACCCACTTTTTCCTCAACAATCATTAAGCTTCCTTTCTTTTTTTCCCTTGCAGGAAAAAATTCAAAAATAGTTTTGATTTTTTTTTGGGGGGGCAAAATGAATCCAAATTCCCCCTGAATCTCCAAGGGCCCAAAAACCCGGGGGGGGGGGGGCTGGAAAAGCCGGAATTTTTTTTTTTTTACACTTCCAATGCCTCCCACCAGTTTTGGGTAAGACCATTGTTTTCCAAAAGCCTTTCATGTTTTAAAAGGATCTTATTAAAAAAAATTGTGGGAAAAAAATCTAGGGTCCAAGAACCTCCTCCCTCTGGGTTCTTTTCTTCTGCCCTTTGTTTCGTTTTGGTTTGGGGGGACCCCTTTCAGGTTTTTGTAAATTTCTGGGCTTTTGGTCATGTTGAGCAAGTTTTTGCTGCTATATTGGATTTTTTGGGAAAAAACATTTTATTTTAGTTTAATATACCAAAAAATAATATAAATTTTAATTAAAAATTGTATTTTTAACAAGGGGAAAAACAGACTAGTAAAAAAAAATTGGGACTGGGTTTGTAAAAAAAGGGGAAATTAATGAATAAAATTTCCGTTAAAAAATAAAAAAAAAAAAAAAAAAACAAAACAAAAACAAAATATAATATATAATAATTTTATTATTATTATTAATATATATTTATATAAAATTTATATTATATATAATAATAATATATTATATATATTATAGTTGTTTGGCCCCCAATTTTTCCCAGATGTTGGGATAAAATTAATGAAAAAAAATAGATTGCAACTTTTCCGGGCAATCTCCTTGGTGGAGAAAAGAAAAAATCAAGTCCTAATGGTACAAAGAAAAAACAAACCAACCTTGTTTTTTATTAATTTTCCAGGGGGGGACGAAAATTTTTTCGCATGAACTTTTTTTCCCACGAAAAAAATTTTAATCGTCAAATTTCATTACTCCAAGAAAAAATTTTTAGTTTTCGGTTTTTTCCCCTTGAACAAGGGTTTTTTTACGTTCTAAAATAACTCGGCAAAAAAGTGTTAGGGAAAGTTTTTCCTTAATTAACGATTAAAAAATACAAAAATAAAAATAATAGGGATTTTACAAAAGTTTTTAAAAACGTCCAGTTTTTGTTTTGAAGAAAATTACAATTAATGGAGTGGTAAATTTTTTTCTCTATTTGATGTTAATATTTGAGTTGTTAAATTAATTATCCGTTTTTTTTACCCGAAAAGCAATAAAAGGGTTACTATTCGCCCCCAGGATATAAGATGAAATTTTCAGATACGAGGAATGTTTTCAACAAAAAATCATTTACTTTAGATCAGGAAAAAGAAGGTGGCCCTAAAACAGTGACCCTTTGGAGGTACACCCCATGAGAAAAATGGAAAAGGTAAAAATCTGAGTTGGATTCCCATTATTTATATGGAAAAACAAAAAAAAAATTTTTTTCTTGTTTTGAAACAGATATGAATTGAAAAACAAGCGGTTAGCAGAGCCCCCGGGGACACCATAAATGAGATAGTTTTTTTTGGGGCAGAATTCGGTGATTATCCGTAATCAAAAGCCCTTAAGAGGGGGTTTGGGCAAAAGACATAAACCAAGCCCATCTTTTTGTTTGATTTATTTCCCTTGTAAGTCCCAAAATTAGCAATTTGACAGAATTACTGTTTTTGCTTATGAGAGATCATTTTTTTCCATCTGCTATAAAAAAATTATTATTTTTTCCAGAAATTTTTTACTTATTGTGGGGCAAAAAAACGGGATAACTGGTCCTCTAGATTATGACTATTGGTTTTGCAGCCCTGATTTGTAATCTTTGAGTAACCTTTTTGCTTTTCTTTGCTTATCTGGGTATAGAACCCGTAAGTAAAAAGTGAAGTGGTTGGCACAAGTGGGGGAGCAGAGAAACGGGAAAAAATGGGCAGGGCCAAAGTGGGATTCAAGTTTTTTTTTGGTGGCTTGTGGATGCAATCATAACCGAGGGGCATTTACCTTCAGAAATTTTTCGGACTCGGTTTAACGGGATTTAAAAGAATGGATTTGGTTGTGTGTTTGTAACGAAGGCACATGAAAAATCCTTTGAGACTAATTGGAAATGGAATGATTGGTGACATTGTTTAATCAATTTTGTGGGGCAAAAATTAAATGAAATAAAAAAATTATGTGATATAGTTGGAGGAAAAATTTGAGTAAGAATTCCCATATGACTGGGACCTTCCCTCTGCTTTCTATCGTTTTTAGTCCTTTTAAATTTTTTTCTTTTAACAGTAATTTGCTGCAGGCAAGAAAACGTGAAGATGATTGCCCCGCGCTCGCCTGAAAACGGGATCGCCCATATTTTAAAATCGGCCCGTTTTTGCATGCAGGCGCTGGGAAAACCTTGTTCCTCACTTATATGAGGCCTTTTAATTACTGGGAGTTTTTTTTGGAAGGGTTTTTGTCATGTAAATTTTGGTTTTGATTTTAATTTTAAGATTTTCTACAGGGAAAAATACGTATCATTATACCCGGCAGGAAAAAAAAAAAATATATATAATATAATATTTAAAAGGGTCATCCGGAAACAGAAAAAAACTAAATTCTCAGTATAATACATCACTTTAAGGAATCCCTAAACTGGCCCAATTTTCCTGCCTTTCGTTTTAAAATCTCCTCTAGGTTTTTTATTTTAATTTCCCTTTCTTGTTTTCCCCGATTAGGGGGCGGAGGGTTTTTTCAAGGTTTGAAAATGGGAAAAAAATGGTCAGAGATGGTTGTGGTGGATTGGACACCCGCTTTTTTTTTTACATGGTTTGGGATAGTTTGGGTTGGTCCCAAATGTGATTCTATCAGCGTGGGCTGACGTGGGGACCTCAACTCGTCTAGGTTTTTGGGGGACCAAACGTAAAAAACAAAATTTTTGAATTGAATGAGGCTTTACCGAAGTCTTGAACTTCAGATCCTGATGAGTTCTTAAAGTTCTTCATTTAAAAATCACCTGTAATAATTAACAGTGGTTTTGTTTTCTTCATCAATTTCTATTATTTTCTTTCATTTTTTTACGGGAAATGGTTTTTAAAAATCCGTGTTGAGGTCCGTCCTTATAAAACAACCCAAAGCAAATTGGTTTTCCATAAAAATTAAAACTCTGGCCCCTTAGTTGTGATTCTTTGTGAAAGCAATTTCCTCACATAAAAGGCCACACCCCCCTTTTTGGGGGGGGGATAAAATTGTTTGGTTGTAAGGAAATTGTAATTTTGGTACAATTAAAAGAAAATTGCCCGTATATCTGTAAGTTTTAATTTGGGTTTTCACAGAAGGGACAAAGATAACAAAAATTAAAGTTTCAGTGGGATGTAAAGCATCGGTCTAATGAAATGTATCGAGAATGGAGAGGGATGCCTGTTTGATGTTTTTGGATTTTTATAACACTGCCAAGCTGAGAATCAACGAAATAGTGTTTTGCCGTCCGGATTTATCGGAGGCCTAAATTTAGACTGGGGAAATGCGTCTGAGTCTGGGTATGCGGAACATCAAAAGGTACTGGGGTAAAAAAAAAATTATAGTAATTTTATTTTTTTCAATAATATTAAAGAGGTAATTGTACGATTTCGAGATCACTGGACATCGTTGAACGGATTTTGGCTGGTTTCCCCAGCTTGTGTTGGCCCCATCTTCGTCAAGGAGGAACGTCTATGGGGAAAGTCAATGGTGTTTTTGAGTGCAGGCCCCGGAGACAACGGAAGAGTTCCCATCTGCTGGACTATTTTGATGGACAGACATGTTTTTTTTGGGTGATAAGGTCCTTCTGAGGGGAAGAGAAGAGGGGGGAGGGGGAGGGAGAGAGAAATTGAGAGGGGAGTGGGGGGGGGGAGGGAGGGGAGGAGAGCGAGTGAGAGAGAGAAGGGAGATAGATAAGAGGAGAGGGGGGGGGGGAAAGGGGGAGAGAAAAGGGAAGAGAGGAGAGAGGAGAGAAAAAGAAAAAGAGAGAGAAAGGGGGGGGGTTGGGAGTGTGTTTGTGAAGGAATTGAGGGAGAGACCAGTTTTATGCGGGAAAATCGTTTTCAAAAAATGAAAAAAAAATTATAAAGGGATGAACAGATTTTTTTTTTGCGGGTTTTTCCTTTTGTTTTTTTTTCCTCGATGCCCGCCCTTTTTTCACCAGATTGGTGCTTTCGTTTTGTATCCTTGTTGCGTAATGTTGCTATGTGTGTGTGTTGTGGGTTGTTGGTTTGTGTGTGTGTTTGGTTGTGTGGTGTGTGTGTGTGGGTTGGTGTGGTGTGTGGGTGGTTTGTGTGTGTGTGTGGTGTGTTGTGTGGTGTGTGTGTGTGTATAGGGCACATACACATCGCCCGGCGTGTGTGTTGGACCACCACCCACACGGAATTTGGCATATACTGGGTATGTCAAAACCTTGAATACGGTAAGTGGGTTAGCCTACGTAGATATGAATGGATGCGTTGAGAACCCACGTCCAACTACATGATGTCATCAACCATGGGCGCTTAATAAGTTTCCGTCAAAACAACCCACGCCAACCACACACCACACACATATATAAGTATATATAATTATTTAATATATATATTAATATAATATATAATATTACTCTATTATACATTTTTTTTATTATATAAATAAGATAATAATAGATATAGATATAAAACATATATATATATATATATATTATATATTATATAGATAATATATAATAATAATAATTATATATATTAATAATATAAAATATAATATTAATATATTATTATTATATAGCCATATTTCTATTCTATTATCTTTATCTATTATATATATACAAGACAGATAGATAGGTAATAGATATAATATACATATATGCATATATACATATGTACATATCTATATATATATTTTATAATTAATTATATTAATATATATATATCTAATATATTATATATATAATATATATATTATTATTTTATGTTTTTATTTAATAGATATATATAATTTTTTATATATAGTCACATATATAATTTATTATATAGAAATATAGATAAATAGATAGATAATTGTATGTATATTATATATATATATATATATTATATAATAATAATATTTATATATTATATATATATTTTTATACACTTTTGGTTGTGTGTGGGGTGGGTTATGGAGTCCTACGAGTATTATATTTATATATATATATATTATATATTTTATTTATATATATATTACATATTATATATATAAATATATATTAAAATATATATTTTCAATAATCATATCTATATAATAATTATATATATAATATATATTTATATAATTTATTATTTAATTTACTTATATATACATTTACTTAATATATTATAATATAATATATATATAATTATTATTATATATATATATATTATTATAATATTATATACCAAAAATATATATATACAAATATATATGCTTTGTATGAGTGTCCTGTAATCTGTGGCATGTAATGTTTTTTATTTGTACGGATATCTTTAAAGCCCGTTCCGGTAAACTGGAACAACAACCTACCACCGGACCTCAATTTACACTAGTTTGTAGCGCTAAACGTGTTCGAAAGCATGCGCCCAGGGTTACCTCTTCCAAGATACAGTTTTTTTTTCGTCCCTTCAGTGCAGAAAGGCCCCGCCAGTGAATATTTCCGGCATCCTCTCTTCCCTTGTGTACGCTTGCTTAATAGAATCACTTCAGAAAGATTGTCCTTACACTGGGTCCCCATCCAGTTAAATTTTTCTTCCTAATTTTAACATTTTGGTCTAACAGAAAAACAGGTTCGCCCAACGAAATCGTAGCTGGCGCTGGTCAAGGTTAGGTTTTCCAAATTCAAAATGCGTCCCGGGGAAGGCATGCCCCCACCAATTGAAAAAGGAAAACTGCTTCTCCCATTTCAGTTTTTTATCCGCAACTTAACTCCTGGTGAATGTCATCTGGTGGACAACTGGTCGGATGCGACAAGTGGCCGGTGGGGGCGCTCCTGGTCATTTCCCGCTTGTTTCCTTCAGGTTTTCTCGTAGTTTTCTTCTATGCGTCACCTTTCACTACAGTTTTTTTTCCCTTTCTCCTCCTCCCCTCCTCCTCTAATTGGCCTTTGTAGCTCAGCCGTTTCTGCTGACCTGCTTGTACGATCAGCTTTCATTCGTAAAAGTTTTCCCTCTGGTTTTCAAGGACAGGGGGAAGGCTCGGGTTCAGGTTTGGCCGGGGGTGGCAATATTACGGAAAACGTCCGGCTCGGCGCTGGAGGGCGGGCCCGGAAAACCTTTCAAAAGGGCTCCCGAGAAAGTTCAGAGTTGAAAGACAAAGAGTTTTTGCAAGCGTTTGTGTGGCGTTTCGACGGCGGGGAGGGGAGGCAGATCCAGGCGAGCCTTTCCGACGCGTGTGGAGCTCCTTTTCTGTCCACGCGCGCGGCCGTTCCTCGCCGCCGCTTTTCTTTCTCTTTTGGTTTCCCCCTTCCCTCCCCTTCTGTTCTGTTTTCTTCGGCCCAAAGAGCACTTTTTCCCCTTTCGCGTGTGAAACACCCCTGAAAGGTACGTGGGGGTTGGAATTGGCCCATTGCGCTTGTAATTTGGGGAAAGGCTCCTCAAAGTCTGTCCCGATAGTTATTTAGAAAAAAACAACATTTTTGGAAATCTGTGTGGTTGGTGTGTGTAAATAAAATATATTATAATATATATATAATATATATTTATATATTATATTATATATATTATACCATTTTAATGTATATGTTAATGTTATATAATATACCACATTTTATGGTTTATATTTATAATATATATGTATATAATTACAAATTATGTATATGTTTTATATATAACATACAATGTAATAATATATATATATATATATATATATTATATATATATTATATTATAATATTTATAATTATATATATATATTATATATATATATATATTAATATAAATATAATGGTATACGTATATAAAAAGTATATAACATAACAATATACATATGTAATATATAAATAATAATATGTACGTATAATGTAATATACATAATGTAATTTTAAATAATACAAAATTTTTAAAAACATATATTACGGTTAAAAATATTTTTTTATATAAACACATATATGTATGTATATTTTTACTTTTTTAATACTTTCCCAAAAAATTTTATGCATAATTTTGCATTATTATTTTATATTATATATTATATTTTAATATATTAATATAAATATTAAATATATATGTTTATAAAAGATTATATATTACATAATGTAAATTTAAAATTATTTTTAAATTAAAACATATATATAAATTGTTGGGTTATCGTATAAAAAGTACCATAACATAAAATTTTAATGTAAAATATAATAATTTTGTAGTTATTTTATGTATTTTAGAATTTTTATATTTTACATATAATTATATAATTTTTTTCTTAAAATTATTAAATAATATATATATAATATTTTAAATTTTATTTGTGGTTGGTGTGTGGTGTGTTGTGGGGTGGGTTGGGGGTGGTTGTTGTGGTGGGTGTGTGGGTTTGTGTTTTTGTGGTGTGTGTTGGGGGTGGTTTGGGGGTGGTTTGGGGTGTTGTGTTTGGATGTATCTTTTGGTAAAAATTTTACTTTTTTTCCCATAAAATTTGGGTATTGTGTAAATTGTGTTTAAATATTTAATATATATATTAATTAATATATATTATTTAAAATATTAATAAATATAAATATTAAAATTTAAAAATATTTATATAATTATATTAATTTAAAATATATAATATAATTATATACATTTTTACAATACAGGGGCCAAATATAAAATTATATTATACATTTATTTGGTTGTTATATAAATAATATTTTTTTTATATTTTACATATAATATTTATTTTTGGTGGTTTAACATAGGGTTATAATATACATTTTTTTGTGGTATAATTTTATTGTAAATAAAATTGGGTATAATTTAATAATAAAAAAATATAAATAATATAAATATGTATATTATAAATATATATATTTATTTTTTTTTGGGGGTTGTGGTGGTTGGTGGGGGTGGGTTTGTTGTGGTTGGGGTGGTGTTGGTGGTTTGGGGGTGTGTTTTTGGGTTTTTGGGGTGTTTTATATAATATATATTATATATTAATATTTTAAAAATAAAAAATTATATAATTATAATATATATATGTTAATTTTCCCATAATATTACATAATATATATAAAAAATATAATTATATAAAATATTATAATAATTAATAAAATATATTATAAATTTTATTATATATATAATGAAAGGGAAAGGGTATAATATCTATATTTTTACTATATATATATCTTTATAAAATATTACATAGATTATAGGGGGATTTATAGACATACATATATATATATTAATATATAATATAAATTATATTATATATTATTATATTTTAATAATATTATGTGTTTTGGGTGTGTGTATATTAATTATATTTAATAATTAATATATAAAAATATTAATTATTAAAATAATTTTAATATGTGTTGTGTGGTTGTGGTGTTGGTGTATGTATATATAAAAAAATATATGGGGTTATTGGGGTTTGTGTGGTTTTGTGTGGTGTGTTTTTTGTGTGTGTGTTGTTTGTTGTTTTTGTTTGTGTGTGTGGTGTGTGTGTGTGTGTGTGTGTTGGTGGGTGTGTGTGTGTGGTGTTGGTGTGGTGTGTGTGTGGTTTGTGTGTGTGTGTGGGGGGGAAACCCCCCACAAAACCCCACCCCCAACCCCAACCCACCCCCCACAACCAAAAACACCACCCCAACCCCCAAAACAACCACAAAACACAAACACCCCCCACACCCCACACAAACACCACACCCCCCAAACCCCCCCAAAAAACCCCCAAAAAAAAACCAACACACCCACACCACAACAACTATAAATATTTTATATATATAATTATAAAATTTGATATATATTATATATAATTTTATTTTTATTGTGTGGTGTTGGTGTGTGGGTGTGTGTGGTTGTGTTTTTTGGTGTGGGGGGTTTGTGGGTGTGTTGTTTGGTTGTACATATATATATATATATTATGTATTTACACTTTTATTAAAATAGGGGTGGTTTTTCTGTATGTACATGGTATCCCATATATATATTACATATTATATATATTTTTAAATTGGGGTGTTATTTTTTGTGTATGTGTTGGGTGGGGGTGGTTAGGGTTGGGGTGGGTGTTGTTTAGGGTATGTATTATTGTATATATAATATATTATAAAATATATATATAAAATTTATATATTATATGAAATTTATATATTTTTAATTTTGTATATTAATGTGTTCTTTAACACACACCCCCACACCCACAAGATATATATGATAATATTAAATAATATATTTTATATTTTATATAAAATATTAAATTTTATAAATATTTATATAACAACATATAAAAATTATAATTTTTTTTTAAAAACCGTTATTGTTGTGTATACACATTTATTAGGTTGTTTTAAAAATCTATACATTTATTTACATACATAATTTATAATATATTAATATAATTAATTATAAAATTTTATATTTTATATAAAATATTTTTCTTTTTTTTTTTAAAAAACCGGTAGGTTTCAAATGTCTTGAAGCCGGCCTTTGGGTCAACAGCATGGAATACTTTTTTTTTTTTTAAATGGTTTTGGATGCCTTTTTGGGAGTGAGGGAGTGGTTAGGGTCCCCATTTTCCTTTTCCACGGAGGGGTTGGCCGGTGGTCCCTTTTAGGTAATTCAATTCTCTCTATTTTTATCCGGGGCTTTGGACAGGCACGGACTTTGGGGGCGGGGCTTGGGGGCCCCAAACCCAGGGGGCTGGGGTGGGGCAATCCGAGGTTAAAGTTCCTTGCCCAAAGGGAAACAAAACGCGCTGGCCGGGGGGGAAAACCCTCAAAACTAATGGGGGGGGGGGAAAAAAAAAAAAAAAAAAATTTGGGGTTGGGGGGTTTTGGGGGGGGGGGTTGGGGGTTTTGGGGTTGTGGTGTTGGTGGGGGTGGGGGGGGGGGGGGTTGGGGGTAAAAAAAATGTTGGGCGTGGTGGGGGGGGGGTTGGGGTGTTTGGGGGGGGGTTGGGGGGTTTTTTTCCCCTGGGGGTTTTGGTTTGGTTTTTTGGGGGTTTTGGGGTGTTTTGGCCGGCGATTTTGTGGGGGGGGGGGTGGGGGGGGGGTTGTTTTGGGGTGTGGGGGGTTTTTGGGGGGTTTTTGGGGTTTGGGGGGGTGGGGTTTTGGGGGTTTTTTTGGTTTTTGGGGGGTGGTTGTGGGGGTTTGGTTTTTTTGTTTGTGGGGGGGTTGGGTGGGGTGTGTTGGGGGGGGGGTTTGGGAAAAAAAACATCGAAAAATTTGGGGAAAAAAGTAAAAAACCCGAAAAGGGGGAAATTTTTTAAAAAAAAAAAAAATAGCCCCCCCAAATTTTTTTTTTTTTCCCCCTTGTAACTTTCCCTTCCCCTGTTTTTTTGCAGGGGTAAAAAAATTTTTAATAATTTTTAAAATATATTTATTAAAATTATATTAATATATATTTTTAATTTAAAAATTTTGTGGGGGGTTTGTTGGGGGGTTTTTGTGTGGGGGGGGGTTGGGGGGTGTGTGGTGGGGGGTTTTTTGGGGGTTTGGGGGTGGGGGGTTTTTTTTTTGTGTTTGTGGGGGTTGGGTGGTTTTTTGGTGGGGGTTTGGGTTTTTTTGGGTGGGGGTTTTTGGGGGGGGGTTGGGGGTTGGGGGGGGTGGGTGGGGTTTGGGGTTGGGGTTTGGTGTTGGGGGTTTTGGGTTTTTTGGTGGGGGGGGGTTTTTTTTTTTTTTTTTTGTTTTTTTTGGGGGGGGGTTTTTTTTTTTTTTTTGGGGGGGGGTTTTTGGGGGGGTTTGGGGGTTTTTGGGGGTTGTGGGGGTTGGGTGTGGTGGGGGGGGTTTGGGGGGGTGGTGGGAAAAAAAATTTTGGGGGCCCCCCCAAAAAAAGTTCCCTGTAAGATTTACCAAAAAAAAACCACAGCCAAGGGCACCTGTAGCCAAAACCCCGCCCCCCTTCCCCAACCCCAGGGGCCCCCCCTTCATCCCGGAAAAAAAGGTTTTGCGTGAGGGATTTTGGGTCAGGCGGGGCCCCCGGGGGGGGCCCCCCCAAACTTTCCGGACTTTTTAAAACAGGGGGGCCCCCTTTTTGGGGGGGACCCGCCCCCATTTTTTTCTATCTTCCAACTTGCTTTTTCATCCCCCCTTTTTCCCCCCCTTCCCCTCCCCCCTTTTTTTTTCCCCAATCCAGTCCCCCCCAAGCCCCCCCCCCCCCTCCCCACATTTTTTTTTTTTTTTGCAATCGCTTTTTTATAAAAACCCAGTTTTCTAGAAAAAAAAAAAAACCCGAGAAATGCCCCCCCCCCCCCCCCCCCCCCTCAACGGGGGCAAATTTTCCCCTCTTTTTACTTCAAAAATTTTTTTCCCCGAAATATTTTTTTTTTAAAAAAAATCCCCCTCCCCGCTTTTTTTTTGCCCCGTTTTTTTTTTTTTTTTTTCCCCCCCCCCTTTTTTTTTCCCCCCCTTTTTTTTTTCCCCCCTTTGCCCCTGGAAAAGATAAAAGGGTTTTTTCAAAAAATTTTTTTTCCTTCTTTTTTAAAAAAATTTAATTCCCCCCTTTGACTTTTACATTCCCCCAAAATGGGAAAACCTCGTATGAATTTTTTCCCCTTTAAAATTTTTTAGCATTTTCATTTTTTTTCCAGGGGCCCCCACCCCCCACAACCCCCCTTCGCTCCCTGGGGGGATTCCCCTTGGACGGTTTTTTTTTTCCCCTTCCCGCTTTTCCCCCTTTTTTTTTTTCTTTCCCCCTTTCATTTTGTTTTTTTTTTCCCCCCCCCCCCCCCCCCTTTTTCCCCTCTCCCCCCCTCTCCTTTTTCCCCCTTTCCCCCTCTTTTCTTTTCCCCCTCCTCTTCCCCCTTTTTCCTCCCCCCCTTCTTCCCCCCCCCCCTCCCCCCCTTCTTCCCCTCTCTCCCCCAAACCCCCCCCTCTTCTTTTTCCCCCCAAACCCCCCCCCCCCCCTAAATCCTTTCTATTTTTAATTAATTTTTTTTTTTTTTTTTAAAACCCCAAATAAATTTTGAAAAATCAAGAGTAAAAAAAAAAACCCCTTTTTTTTTTTTTTTTTTTTTTTTTTGGTCCCCCCACCTCCCCAATCCCCCACCCCCCCCCGGGGCCCTTTTTTCCCCCCCCCCCCCCCCCTTTTGTTTTTTTTCCCTTTTTGGGCCCCCCCCCTACCCTTTTAACCCAATCAAAAACCTTTGGGCCCCCCCTTCCCCTTTTCCCCCCCCCCCCTGTCCCCCCCCCCCCCCCCCCCTTTTTTTTAACCCCCCTGTTTTCCCCCCCCGGGGGGTTTCCCCTTCCCCCTCTGTTTTTTCCCCCCTGCCCCTTCCCCCCCTTCCCCCCCCCAAAACCCTTTTTTTCCCCCCCCCCTTTTCCCCCCTTTTTTTTCCCCTTTTTGTTTTTGCCCCTTTGGGGTTTTTTTCCCGCTTCCTTTTTTTTAAAAAATTTTCCCCCCCTGCCCCCCTGCCCTGCCCCCCCTGCCCCTGGCCCCCCTCCCCCTGGGCCCCCCGGGGGGCCCCCCCCTTGGGGGGCCCCCAAAAAATTTTTTTAAACCCCCCCCCCCCTTTTGTTCCCCTTTTCAGTCCCCCCCCCCCCCCCCCCCGGGTTTTTTTGGGGGGGGTTTCCCCAAAAGGAAAAAATCAAAACCTTTTTTGGCGGGGGGCCCTGAAGGGAACCCGGGGTTTTCGGGAAAAAAGAAAAATTTCTTCTTCCCCTTGTAAGGGATTGTGGGGCCTTAAGCGGGGTGGCATTTTTTGAAAACCCCCTATTTTTTTTTCCCCGTTTTTCGTTTTTTTCTTTTTTTCCCCGTTCCCCCCCCCCTGTTTCCCCCTTTGTTTTTTTTTTTTTTTCCCCCGTAAAATTTCCCCCCTTTTTTTGGGGGGGTTTTTCCCTTTCCCCCTTTTTTTTTTTTTCTTTTTTTATTTTTTTTTTATTTTTCCCTCCTTTTCCCCCTTTTTTCCCCCCTTTCTCTTTTCCCTTTTCCCCTTCCCCTCTCCCCCCCCTTCCCCCTTTTTCCCCCCTCCCCCTCCCCCCCCCCCCCCCTTTCCCCCTCCCCTCCTCTCCCCCCTTTTTCTTCCCCCTCCCCCCCCCCCCCTCCCCCCCCCCTCCCCCCCCCTTTCCCCCCCTCCCCCCTCTAAATGCTTGCCAAGAAAAAAAAAATTTTCCCTTTTGGTCCCAGCCGAGGGTTTCCCCCCCCTTTTTTTGCCCCCCAAAAAAGCCCCAAAAAAACAATAAAAAACCGCCAAAAAAAAAAGAAAAAAAAAAAATTTTTCCCCGGTGTTATTTTTGGGTCTTTGCATTTTTTCCCCCGGGAAAAGCCCTTCAGGGGCCCCCCTGAAAAAATCCCCGGGGGAGTTTTTTCCCCCGGGCCCCCCGATCCCCCCAGCCCGCAGGAAAAACTCCTTTGCAAAAAAACGGGGGGCCCCCCCCCAAAGGGGGGGGCGAAAGCAAAAGCAAACCAGGGGGGTTTTGAAACCAAATCGGGGGGCCGGAAAAAAAAAAAAGTGGAAAATGGGCCCGAAAGTGGGGGGGGGACCCCCAGGGGAAAAACCCCTTTTTTTTTTTTTTTGCGGGGAAAAAAAGGGGGAAAAAGGGAATGGGGGGGCCCCCCCCCCCCCCCCCCCCTCCCTGCCCCCCCCCCCCCAAAGGCCCTTTCCCCACCCCCCCCCCGGTTTTTTTTTTGGGTTCCCCCCTGCTTTGACTGCCCAACTTTTTTTTTTTTTGGCCCCTTTGTTTCCCCCCCCCCTTTTTAAAAATTTTTTTTTTGTTTTTTCCCCCCTATCGTTTTATTTTTTTTCCCCCAATATTTAAAAATTCCTTTTTTTCCCCCCCCCAAAATTCCCCCCCCAAAAATGGGGTTTTTTTTCCCTTTTTCCCCTTTTTCGCTTTTTTTTTGTTTTTTTTTTTTTTTTTGCTTTTTTGGTTTTTTAATTATTTTAAAAATTTTAATTTTTTTTTGGGGAAAAAAAAAAAAAACCGTTTTTTTTTTTTTTTTTCCCCACTGCTATTTAGCCCATTTTTTTTATTTTATTTATTATTTTTTTTTATTTTTAAAAAATTTGGTAAATTAGTGGATTTTTTATTTAAAAAAGGTAAATTTTTTTTTTTTTTTTTTATTATTTTTTAAAATCTTTTCCCCCCATTTTTAAAAAGTGTTTATCCCATTTTTAAATTTTTTCAGTTTTACTAATTTAAATTTTGCTTACCTTTTTCCCTTTAAAAAATTTTTTAAAAAAATAATTTTAAACCCCCTTTTTTTTTTAAACTAGTGCGGGGTTTTTTTTGGGTTTTCCCCTAGCTTGTCCCCCCTTTTTTAAAACAAGTTTTTTTTTTTTTTTTTTTTTGTCCTTTTTTCGCAACTTTTTTTGGGCAATACACCCCCCCCATTATTTTCCCCAAAAAAATTGGGGGGGGGGAAAAAAACAAAAAAAAAATAAAAGCACTTTAAAAAACCCCCCCCCAACTTCCCCCCACTTGGGGGGGGGACAAGGGGTCAACCCCAGTGGGCAACTTTTTTTTTTTTTTTGGGTCAAAAAAAGGGAAAAATTTTTTTTTCCCCCCCCCCCCCCCGGGCTTTTTCCCCCCCCCCCTTCCCCCCATTTTTGGGGGGTTTTTGGCCCCCCACTGCAAAAAAAAAACCCCGGGGGGGAAAACCTTTGCCGCCCCTCCCTTTTCCCCTTTTCCCCCTCCCCCCTCCCCCCCTCCCCCCCCCCTTTTGCCCCCCTTTTACACTTTTTTTACTCCTCCCCCCCCCCCCGGGGGGCCCCCCGGGGAAACCCCTCCCCCCCCCCCCTTTCCCCCTCTTCGCCCCCCCCCCCCCCCCGCCCCCCCCCCGCCCCCCAACCCCCCGGTTTTTTTTAACGGATTTTTATTTTTTCCCCCCCCTTTTTTTTGGCTTTTTTTTTCTCCCCCTTTTTTTTTTTTTAAAATTACCCCCCCCCCCCCCCCCCCCCTTGTTTCCCCCCCCCCCCCGCCTTTTCCCCCTTTTTCCCCCCCTTCCTTTTTGGGCCCCCCTACCCCCCCGGGCCCTATTTTGTTTTTCCCTTATTTTCGCTTTTTTTTTCCCCCCCCCTTTCCCCCCCCTTCCCCCTTTTTTCCCCCCCCCCCTTCCCCCTCCCCCCTTTTTTTTTTTTCCCCCCTTCCCCCCTTCCCCCCCCCTTTTTTTCCCCTTTCTCTCTCCCCCCTCTCCCCCCCCCCCCCCCTTCCCTTCCCCCCTCCCCCCCCCCCCTTTCTCTCCTTTTTTTTTTCCCCCCCCCCCTCCCCCCCCCCTTTCCCCCCCTTTTTTTCTTTTTCTTTTTCCCCCCTTTTTCTTTTCCCCTTTTCCTTCCCCCCCCCCCTTTTAAATTATAAAAAATAAAAAATATTTAAAATTATTTTAATTAATAAAATATTTTTTTTTATATTTATATGCCAAAACCACACCCAACACCCCAAACCCAACACCACACAACCCCCACACCCACACCCAAACCCCACCCAACAACAACACCACCCCAACCCCAACACACAAAACCCCACACCACACCCCACCCCCCCAAACAAAACCCAACCCCCAACACCCCCCCAACACATATATATAAAATTTTATTTTAATATAATATAAATATTTTAAAAAATTTTTTATTTTTAAATATTTTTTAAATAATATAAATCTGTCTTTTCCCCCACAAATTTTTTACCCCTTGAATATTTTGGGGGGGCAATGTCCCCAAAAAAAGGGTAAAAAAAAATGTTTTTAAATAAAAACTTTACAGAAAATATTTGGGGGTTAACCCCCCCTTTTTTGGGTTTTGGGGGGGGGGGGGAAATTCATTTTGCTTTTTTGCTTGGGGGGCCCCTTTTTTTCCCCCACTCTTTTTTAATTTTTTATAG